>NW_013952444.1:1974444-1975965 GCF_001266775.1 Austrofundulus limnaeus
AATGTGACAGCCCTACAGATAAATGTGTTACATGAGTTAAATATGAGCAGAAACCACAGGTTCTCCCTGAGAACGGACCTGAAACTCAACTAAAATGAAGTCAGGTGTCTGTTCTCCATGTAAAACCAGCAGAACTGACATCATTCTGTAAAGAAGTGGGCGGAGTCTCTGCTTGTGTCACCAGGTGAGGGGCTGGTTGCTAGGTTACCAGGATTGTGACATCCCAACCTGCAGCTTTTTGAAACAGCTTGTTTTCTGACACGAAGAGAACATTTATATTATGTTATAAAACAGCCGGGAGTGGTTCTGGTTCTGACCCTGATTAAAACAGAACCTGTGAAAAGTGAAGTTTACAGRAAAGTCCCTTTAAATCAGGTGAAACATGGAAAACCTGCAGGACTGGTCCACAAGGACCAGGACTGAGCACATGGATGTGTTGAATCTGGACCCTGAGCCGGGTCAGGAGCAGCACACAGACCCACTGTTCTCATTAAGAGGTTCTGGTGGTTCTGAAACTTCTCAGCCAGTTTTGGACTCAGGTTCTGTTTGTTGTTTTAGATTTTCCAGAATCCAAAGCTGCCATCGAGGACCTGAAGTTCTGTCTGGACCGGACCAACCAGCGCCAGCAGCTCCTCACGTCGCTGAAATCAGCCTTCGAAAGCCGCCTGCTGCACCCGGGTCCGGTTCTGTCCTGAGACTTCCAGGAGCTGCAGGAAGCTTTAAGTCTTCTGTGTTTATGTGAAGAGTGAACACATGAACCTGCTGATGTGTTTCAGGTGTTCACACCTCAGACATCCTCACCGTTTACATCTCAGCCATCAAAGCTCTGAGAGAACTGGACCCGTCCATGGTGGTCCTGCAGGTGGCCTGCCAGCCCATCAGGAAGTACCTGAGGTGAGTCTGCCTCCACCTGAGGAGCTCCACTGTGATCCACCTGCAGAACCTGCTGGAACACAGCTGACACTGAGCTCTACCTGGTGTTTCCTGCATACAAACAGTCTGAACACGTTTGATAAACACTGAAGTATATAAATAACACAGTAATACTATTAAATACAGAGTTTTACTCACTGTTGAGTTCTGAACTCTTCCAGTTTCTAACAGGTCAGGTGATAAGTCTAACCTAATAAATAAATTTATAAATAAATAAGCTGAAGTCTAACCTAATAAATAAATTTATAAATAAATAAACTGAAGTCTAACCAGGAAGAACAACATGCATTGTGGGACATGTAGTTTCTGATGGAAGCTGAAGTAAACGGTGTATTTTCACACATATGTGACCCGCGGGCCTGTTAGAACCTCCATGTTGCCAACTGGACCTGTTCTGGTCCAAACATTTAAACAAGTGCAGCTGAACGGTGTTTTGAGTTTTGGTTAAACCCTGAAAGTTACATTGAACTTATTAAACATTTGACTCAAATTTAATTTTTTATTTTTTATTACTTTAAATCGGAGCTGCGGCCACAAAGTTGTTGGTGCCTGTTGCGGCGGCAACCCTCGAACCCGTAGGTGGACACC
>NW_013952444.1:1976496-1978947 GCF_001266775.1 Austrofundulus limnaeus
TGTGTGTGTGTGTGTGTGTGTGTGTGTGTGTGTGTGTGTGTGTGTGTGTGGAAAAACCAGTGAAACAATTTAAATTTAAACTAAATGGGGGGAAACTGGAGTACCCAGGGAAAACCCACGCAGCACAGGGACAGTCTGTTTTCCTCAAAGACAGAAAAAATGTGTTTTTAATGTTTTTGAGAAGAGGACTGATCCACTGTGTTGCCCCTTTTTTTTAAACAAAATTACATTGGCTAAAAAAAAAGAAATAAAATAAACTAATCACTGGTTTATGTTGTAATGTGTCAAACGTTTTGTGTGTGTTGAATAACCAGTGAAACAATTAAAATTTAAACTATGTGGGGGAAAACTGGAGTACCCAGGGAAAAACCCACGCAGCACAGGGACAGTCTGTTGTCCTCAAAGACAGAAAAAAATGTGTTTTTAATGTTTTTGAGAAGAGGACTGATCCACTGTGTTGCCCCTTTTTTTAAACAAAATTACATTAGCCAAAAAAAAAAAGAAATAAAATAAACTAATCACTGGTTTATGTTGTAATGTGTCAAATGTTTTGTGTGTGTTGAATGACCAGTGAAACAATTTAAATTTAAACTATGTGGGGGAAAACTGGAGTACCCAGGGAAAAACCCACGCAGCACAGGGACAGTCTGTTGTCCTCAAAGACAGAAAAAAGGTGTTTTTAATGTTTTTGAGAAGAGGACTGATCCACTGTGTTGCCCCTTTTTTTAAACAAAATTACATTAGCTAAAAAAAAAGAAATAAAATAAACTAATCAGTGGTTTATTTTGTAATGTGTCAAATGTTTTGTGTGTTGAATGACCAGTGAAACAATTAAAATTTAAACTATGTGGGGGAAAACTGGAGTACCCATGGAAAAACCCACGCAGCACAGGGACRGTCTGTTGTCCTCAAAGACACAAAAAAAAGGTGTTTTAATGTTTTTGAGAAGAGGACTGATCCACTGTGTTGCCCTTCTTTTTTAAATAAAATAAAATGTAAAAGAAAGAAAATAAAATATTCACTGGTTTATGTTGTAGTGTTTTGTGTGCGAGTGTGGGTGCGTTTGTTCGTTGGAAATGTTTTTCTTTTTCCAACTCTTGGGCTTCGTCAGGCCAAGGAGGTGTCGGGTTCTTTTCCAGAAGGATTTGTTTTCCTCTGGAGTTGTGGTCTCACCATCAGAGACCTGCTGGAGGGCTTCGCCAGATGGAATGTTTCGGCTGAGAAACAAAGCTTCTGACGGAACCTCCACCTCCAGGCTGGCTTTCAGGTGACCCTGAGATGATTCCATCTGTTCGAACTCCTTCTGTTTTTCCGACAACTCCTGGGTCTTCTGGGCCACAATGTCCTGCAGAGTCTTGTTTTCTGCCTGGAGGAAGTTGGTTTTCTCCAGGTATTGCTTCTCGCTCTGAAAAGAAGCTTTAATTTGTTTGTTGAGGTCTTGTAAATAGGTTTCAGACAGGATTTTGTAAGTCTGGACTTGTATATCGTGGCTGGCTTTAAGTTGCTGGTAAGCTGTTGCCATCTTTTCACGCTCATTCTGGTTCTCAGTTTTCATATTTTGCAGCTCTTGGATCATCTGAGCCACCGTCTCTTGCAGGGTCTTGTTTTTTGACTGGAGGGTGTTCATTTTCTCCAGATCTTTCTTGTTTCCCTGCAAAGATGCGTTGAGCTCTTGTAAAAATGCTTCCGACAACACCTTGTAAGCCAGAATATCGGTGTCTTTGCTGACTGACCGATACCAGTATTGGTATCGGGTCCGATACCAGCATCAAGTACTCGTACTCGTAAAAGCCGACCGATACTCTTAACCGATACCGCTTTTGTCCCCTTTTTTGTTCCTCCTGTGCTGCGCTGCAGCACAAAGGGTAAACAACAATCCATACCAGGCGGGGGCGCTAACGCACTGACAAGTTATTTCCGACCGCACCCCCGAATAACAGAAGAAGAACGATGAGGAGAAGAAGAAGAAGTAACGTCGGCAGTAGGAGCGAAAGTTGGATGTTTTAACAGCAGCAATTTGATTCAACATTTGAGGACAAGACATGACAAAGAATTCAAAGAGTTTGCTGCTGCTAGCAGTAGCCTTCATAAACAGCACTGTATGCAGCAGGTGTTGCAGTAACTTCAATGCTGTTTTCTTTCTTTCTTGTAGAACAAACTAAGACATGAGCAGAATATGGAAGGAAGTTTGTTGTAAAAGCATTTTATTTTTCACTGTGGTTCTTCTSAGATTTTGTTTTAGTTGTTCCATTTAAGTTTGAACTGAAATTTACTGCACTTTATTACTATTAATCATTTTTTAACAGTTTAAGACTGAAGCAGAGTAAACTTCTATAGATGTGCTGCTAAAATTTACATTATAGTTTACATTTTAATTTAAATTTGGTAGTTGCCTGTTGAGGAAAATGTATAAAAATAACTTATTTTGTTTTTTAATGTATGCAACAGCAT
>NW_013952444.1:1980617-1996966 GCF_001266775.1 Austrofundulus limnaeus
ACCTGATGGCCCTGACAGTCCTGAACCTTCTACCTGATGGTCCTGACAGTCCTGAACCTTCTACCTGATGGTCCTGACAGTCCTGAACCTTCTACCTGATGGTCCTGACAGTCCTGAACCTTCTGGTAGCTGGACGAACAAACTGTTCCCGGGGTGTGATGAGTCTTTGTGTATGTGTCGTGCTCTCTGGAGGAAACAGGTCCTGTGTAACTCCTCCAGAGAGGGCAGAGGGCACCCAACAATGTCCTGAGCCACCTTTATGATTCTCTGGAGCGCTTTCTTCTGAGCCACTGTGGGACTAGAGAACCACTCACACTTTCAGTGGAGCAGTGGTAGAAGGTCACCAGCAGTTTCTGCGTGATGTTATTCCTCTTAAGGACCCTCAGGAAATAGTCTCTGCTGGGCCTCCTTGGTGTTAACACCACAGCTTAAGTCCTCTGAAAGTTGAACCCCCCAAGAAGTGAACGTTGATAAGTAACGGCTGGATGTCAGTTTGTTTCCTCCTGAAGTCAACAACCAGTTCCTTAGTTTTTGTTGTGCTCAGAATCAGGTTGTTGTGTCTGCACCACACCGTTAACTGCTCCACCTCACCCCTGTAGGCAGACTCGTCTCCCCCAGAGATGAGCCCCACCACCGTGGGCGTCAGAAGCATTTGAAAAGTGAGGGGGACATACTGGTGTGAAGTCTGGGGGTCCTCAAAAAAATTTTTTAATGAAGTAGAGGCCATTTCCTGCATTGTGGTGTAATTTAACAGGTTGTTAAACATATTTTACCTAGTGAACACTTGATTTAATAACTACTTATATTATGGAAAGAGAATCCACATACAACTAGTCCATATTAGTTTAGTAGTGAATTTTTTTTTATTCTTAATTGTAACCAAACATGACACTATGCCAAGCAACATGGACACTCAACTACATAAAGTAAAAATATCAGTAACTTAACTCAATGAACTGATGTAATTTTGACAAGCTGGTCTTTTATTTTTCTTATGGCAAGAACAAGGAAAAAGTTATTTTTGCGCAGATTTAAAAAAGCATGTAAAACAATAACAAATCCTATTTTTATTTTACAGAAAAGAGCTATAAGAATTATTACCAGAAAACCTTAGTCACCCATCAAATATATTGTTCCATCAGTTGAAGTTATTGAAATTCTCTGAATTGGTTGATTATGGTGTTTTATCAGTAATGTATAGGGCTCATAAAAACACTTTACCTTCAAACATCCAATTACATTTTGTTAAAAGAGAGAGTTGTTACAATTTGAAGGGAATAAAGATGTTTTTTAAACCTAAATTTAGAACCAGCTTGAGGGAACTGAGTTCTTCAGGGAATTAAATTATGGAATAATAGAAGATGACATTAAAAATGCCAGATCAGTGTGAGTATTTAAGAGAATGATGAAGGTTAATTTGTTGGAGAAATATGTATGGGTATAATGTATGAATTGTTGGTCAAGAAGGAATTAAACCTTATTTTTTCTTTTATTTATTTAATTTTTTGTATGTTTTGTTTTTGTACATAGATTATTTTTAATTGAATTTATTTGAGGAAAAAGGGGGCATATTTTTTTCTTCTGCTACCTTTCATTTAATTGATTTGTATATTAAATTGTATATTGAATTTATGATTTGTTTCAAACGAATAAATTTTATAAATAAAATAAACTGTCTTGAGTAAAACCCATAAATGATGTATGTTTTTACTCAATCCCAGTTCAAGTTTTAGGACTTTAGAAAATGTTTTGCAAATAAACTTTTTAGTCCTCACTTTAACAACTTTTTACATTTATATCAAAATTTTGAAAATATTTTAGCTTAAATTGTCAGAGTATGTATACTTTTATGCAAAAAAATTAAAAAGTGTAGGCTGTTTTTATCTTTTTTTTTTTTTTTTTTTATAAACCCAGATCGAAGTCCCACTCATCACCACAGGATGTCTCCTCTGCTTTGGGTCCTGGTCAGACGGCTTCTTATCTTCTTTGATTTTCTTCACCAGGTGTATTAAAAAATTTAACACACGTTTTGCAGAGGAAACGATGGATGAGTAGCGTTCTATTTTTGTTAATGAATGTGACAGTTCATTAGCATGTAAAGCTAACTCGCTAAATTCCTTGATAACTAAATTCTCCAAATACTTATTTTAAAAAACAGATGCATCAGAGAAAATAAACCACGATAATAAAAGTAGTGGCTAGTTTTTTACTTGTGAAGATTAAAAAGCAGTCTTATGAAACGTGTAGTTCATATAAATGTCCACTAGATGGAGCTGTTCATTCACCACTGCTTTTTATTTTAGGATTAAAAAATATATATATTTGAAATTGATTTTCCTCATTGATCATGTTTTGCCAACTACATCTTTTTGTTTTGAAAAACATTTGGCCACTTTGCAAGCAAATGCAATAAATTAAAATTCAGATTTAAAAAAATTGACTAATAAAGTAGATGCTTAAACTCTCACCATTTGTTGGATCTAATTCTGTTAAGTAGAGTTTGAAGTTGAGCCTTGAAGTTAGAAAGCTTGTTCCCTCCATTTCGTACGGAAACAGGACTTCTGCTTTTTAACAGTTCAGTGTCTCCTGTTGTGTTTTTGTTTACCAGGTGAGAAGCTTTTTAAAGCTTAGGAACTTACCGACTGGAGAAACTCTTGAAGTGTTGCTGCACAAGAGGCTCGCAGATAAATATTCCAACGTGACCAGAGTGACACTGAATGCATCATCAGAAGAGAAAGGATGGATCACATGCTCTGTGAGCAATAGAGGTAAACTACAATAACTTTATTTTCTGCTTAAAATATTTCAGAATAAACCTTTAACTGAGCCAAGGCACAAAGATGTTTGTCAGCTAAAAGTCATGAGAATCCTTTTCTCTGCTGAGGTTTAAAAAAAGGAAGCTAAAGTAATCAAGAGGGGTGAAAAGGGAAACAAAAGCATGATTGACCTTTTTTAAAAACCCTTGTGCAAATGAAAGTAAAGCCCTGATTCTGGCAACATGTATTTTGTGGAAGAAAACATGATTGCACAATTTGTCATTTGATATTTCTGGTGTCATGGTAAGAAATGCAGAGACTCACAGCAGTTTTGCAATGCTGCACATTGGAGCCTATAATAAAAAAAAAACATGAACAACAGCAGCGACTACATCCTTTTTAGTTAGAAAATAAAATTTAATCTATTCAGGATATGCGAGCTCGTACATGGATACAGGTGCAGAACAGACAGAAACACTGCTCAGCTGAAAAGGTTTCCGTTTTCACAGCTGTTTGACAGCGCGACGCCACGGATCGGAAATAAAGACGAATCACATCAAGTGATTAACAAGTAATTCATACATTTATGTATACAAAGCGGTATAAAACAAGTACAATAATGAACAGACACGTTCAAAAATAAAAAAAAACAAAGGGTGTAAACATTTTGTGAATATGTGCTTTTCAGGACGCCTGCGTCACAAATCGGATCAACCGGTAACTGCCGTCGTCGAGACAGGAACTTAAAAAACAACAACAAACTGTACCCCGTCTGGTGTTTGCATTGAGGATTGTAACCTAAAACTCTACACCTGTAGATTTTGACTAGCATACGTAGGAAAACTGCACAATGCTTTTTATTTTGTGAGCCTCCGCACAATGGTTTTTGGTAACAGAGCACCGTGACGCTGTTAGTGTTTCCTCAGGGCTGCGCCTCCACTCGTACCTCCTGCTTCTATTGGTCCCTTTATGTGGAGACGGTGGACGTAACAACCGGGGCAGGCACAGTAGGCGTTTCCAGTCTCCTGTAGGACAGAGCCAGCTCATGTAGCAGTGCTGAAGCAGACCCCACAACCTCAGATCTTTGGGCTAAAAGTCTCCAAGCGTGGAGCTCAAGTGCTTGTTCAGAATCATGTTGCCAGTTAAAGTGTTTGTTCAAACGGCGGCCGCAGCAGTCCTGGGTCAGGCTTTAAAGACTTCAAGTCTTCGGGTTTCATTTGGTTTCGGTGGCCAGCTGCTCCAGCAGCGGGTTGGCCTCGCTCTCGGGCGTTTTGACGCTGTCGGTCCGCACTATGCAGGTGGGCCTGTGGAGGTTGAGCATCACCATCAGCTGCTGCCTCTCCAGGCGGAGCTCCTCGATCTGGGCCTTCAGCTCAGAGTTCACCATCTCCAGACGCTCCGACTCCTGACGACCAGAATCAGATAGATCTTTTAGAAAACTTCACTGGTTCCAGTTAAAAGTGCAACGTCAACTTGAAGAGAAATAAGTTCAGCCTTTTCTCGGCTGTTTTCGTTATTCTGCTGTTTAGTGCTGAGTCATGAACCCACCCTTTGAAGGAAGTCGGTACGTTCCTTCTTTTTGTTTCGGCACCGGGCTGCTGCAACCTTGTTTTTCTCTCGCCTTCGTTTTCTTCTCTCTTCATCTTCATCCATCTGCAAAAACAATGTGTTTTAATATAAAGATAAATGCAAAGTGAAAGTTTTCTGACATAAAACATTAGCTGCGTTTCCACTGACCATGAAAATGCGCAAATTAGAATTTCGAAAACAAAATTTGCTCAATGGAAACACAGCAATTTCGGAAAAAAAACTTACGTTTTTCGACAAAATGTTTTTGCGCTAGGATGAGGTGGTTTTTCGGCAGTATGGAAATTGGTGTTTTTCGCAAAACTGCAATGGAAACTTTTTTCGCATCAGGAGTCACGTGATCAAGAACAAGCTGTTTCTACTGGCAAAAAGACGAAGAACAAGAAGACAACAGGAAGTAGAAATAGTAGCAAAATCACCAAAGTTGTAAAATAAAGTAGTAAACTCACCAACTACAATTTCCCAAAAACACAGCATACGTAGCCGCTCCCAAGTAGGGGCTTGTCTCTGGAAAGCCTCGATAAAAGACGCTGACGTCTCCTCTGATGAGCGCTAGTGTCGTGGTAGCAACATGCTATGTGTTTACATCCATTGCCACCATGTTTGTAATGACTTATCACGAGAACGTATTCACGCGTGACTTTAATAGCATTTCTTACTTAATGGAAACACTGCAGTTGTGAAACTGTGTTTTTTCGACATTAACAGAATATCGACAACGTTTGTGCACATTTGTAATGGAAACGCAGCTAATGTCTGCTCTCCATGCGGAGGGCTTTAAACAAAACACGCCCTCCTTCAGCACGGTTTTCTGACCTCGGTCTTGATGCTGAGCGGCCTCTTCCCAAACCTCCCCAGGAAGTGCAGCGGCGAGATGACGGTGCTCAGCTGATGGAGGTCTGCCAGCTTCAGCTGATCTGTGAGCGTGGTGGCCGAGATGCCCGCCAGCGGGCCCAGGCTGGGCAGGGAGCCCGCCGCCAGTGAAGGGTCGGGTATCTGTCCCGGCATCATGTCCTCCGCTGCCGCTGTGGTGACAGAGCAAAGAGGAAGAGGGGAAACGGTTAGTCTGGGAGAATCACGCAAAAATGATGATGATGTAAGTTTACCAAAGCTTATGGGTAAATAGTGGAAAGTACAAAATACTGTTATAATGTGGCCTGCTTTCCTGCAGGCTACAAATCTTAACATTAAAGAAAAGATTGTTTATAAATCCTAGTTTTTTTTATAAGTTTGAAACATTTATGATTTTTGCTTTTATCCCATCATTCTGAAGCCATTTAGCACAGTGACCTTAATGAGGTCACAGCGTTAAAACTGTTTTCAGTTTTGTTGTTTGCAAAACAGAAATTCAACCTGCAGGCTTGAGTTTCCATAAACAGATTCCTTCCCGCTCTGATGCAACAAATCATTTCAACCATTTAAAAAGGAATAAATCACGCCTGCTGCGAAGTGACACTGAACTGTGATCAAACTAAAACCAAACGTCCCGGTGCGGGCGTCACCAGCTACAGCTCAGAGAGAAAGAACTGCTTCCCATCAGATACCAGGAAATGTGTCTCTTTTAGAAATAGTTTTTCGGTCTTCAGTCGCTGTCATCAAATGTCACTCTAAATATGGGTTGCTGTTTCCAAGAATGTGTTCAAAAGTTGACAGCTGTGTTCTCGTGTCAGTCAGCAGCTGAAGGAGAAACCCTCACGCTGTCGGCGGCGACTCGCTCCCGTCTGTAGTTTGTCGTGTGAACATCGAGTAAACAGAGCGCCGTCTTCCACATCGATGCCTCTGATCTTTTTTTTTTTTTTATTGCTTTTGGACTCCAGTGTTCGTTTGAGTTTATGTGAGGAGGGTCTGAAGAACAAAGAGCAACAAAAGCTCCTGGATTCGATCGCCGCACTTTTCCAATAATTTCGGGCCGTTCAGAGGGTTTTGACCGCAGTGATCTTTAATGTAATCAGGGAGAAATGAGGGGAAAAAAGTAATAAAAAGGAACGGATTGGAGAATTAAGATGTCTCTGTATTTACTTTGAGGGCTCAGAGTTGGAAAACCTCTGATGGCCAAATAAAAAACAAATGTTTCAGATGGGAACGGACTTTAATCTGCCCTCAACCCTACAATCTTTAAGTCAGAGAGCAGCGACTCTTAACGGTTTCTTCTGGTGTGTCAGATTCATGTCAAATTTTAAAAATGAGTCGTTCTTTGTTTTAGTTTTTTCTGAAATGAGGTTGAGTAAAACAATCATATCTTATACTGAGATGTTGCATGAGCAGAAAACCAGTCACTGGGTGGATCTGAAGGTTTTTTTTTTTTTTTCCACAAAACGCCTACACATCTGAGACAATTAATTCTGCAACAGCTTCAACAAATTAGGATTAAAAGCCAGCCCTGGTTAAGTTTAAAAGAAAACCGGAAAAATAAAATAGATTAATAGCTTTATTCACATTTGCCTTCTGAGCTTTCAGCTGCAGCTGAACCTCTACAGGTTTGGCAGAAAGCGAACAAAGCCCCTCTCACATGGACCCAACAAAGACGTGTATTGTGAGGTGCTGCAGAAACAGCTGACACTGCTGGTGGCTCACTATCCGACAGACAGACTGTGCTGAAAGTTACAAGTTTTTCCTTTCTCTGCCCATTTTTTTGTACAAAACGTCTATTACAAAGCCTATAAAGCAGGGTTATGTAACTCTATTCTACTGTACCCCACCCTGTGTACGGCTTAGTCTCACTGCTTTTAGTCTGCTGTATGACAAAGAGCAAATAAGTGAATCAAGTATTTCTGACTGAAGTATCTGTCACAAATTCCTCTTTTTTTCCAATAAGCGTGCCCGTGTTATTACTCATCAACTATGTTTTCTTCCAGGAAAACAAAAAAAAAGGGGTTTCCTAACTTTACAAACAGAAGCGGCTCACTCACGGTCAAACATCCCATCATTCTCTGTCGGACCCGTTCGGTACCATCCCCAGTCTGCATCGGTTCAGGAGAGGCTACTTTGTGCAGCCAGCGCCCCATGATTCATTTTTATTATTTCTTGAGTTCTTGCTGCCCCTCCCTCCCACTAAATGTACACTCCCTTTTACAGCGTCTTAAACTGTAAGCTGCTGCTTTTTACCGGAGAGGAAAAGAACAAGACAACCTTGGTCCAAAAATAAGTACAACTCAGGCAGAATTCCTTCTCTGAGGGTCTCAGAAGGGTCTTCTCGTTCAGCTGACAGGATATCAACAAGAACGAGGAAAATGATTGTGACATTTACTCTTGATGTACCTCCATATTCTCCCTGTTCAAACTCACAGCTTTTGGGAGAACATCGAGTGTCCGACGTTCCCGTTAGGACTGATGGAGAAAAATCACTTTTAGAGCCAAGCTGACCGTGGCTCTTTTACACACTTTAATCAGGCTCAAACTCTGAACAACTAAAAAAAAAAAAACGAGCAGTTCCACAATATTCTAAATGTTTTCTTATGCAACTTCAATACGTGAAGCTCTGAAAGAGACGTCCTGATCCTTGTGTGGCTCACCTAAACAAAGCTGAACACTTTCTGTATGTAGGCACACATTAAACAAAACTAAACTGAAATTAAAGCGAGCTGAACTTCTCTCCAGACAACCTAATGTAGACTCCGACACACAACAAGTCTCACCTCTGAGTAAACTTGTTGAATCTGTTCTGCCTCTTTCAGAAGTGTCTGAAAATCCCCGCTTCAAACTCAACACCCATTCAGACCTCAAGACTTGAAACCCTGAAGAAGTCTCTGCACAGCGCAGCTGCTGATGCACGTCTCGTAGGCCTAATTATTAATATTTTTTAGAAATTTATTCATTTTATTTGTAACAATTTTATACACGAGCAAAAAACATGCAATCAAAATAAAATCAAATAAAATGAAAGGCAGCGGAAGAAGAAAAATATCTTATATCTGCCCCTTTTATACCCAAATATGTTCAAAATGAAAGTAAATTACAACAAAAATCAAAACAACTGAAAAAACAAAGCTAAACTTAAAACTCCAACTCATACAACAATTTGCATGGATTCACTTATATTTCTTCAGAATACTAGATTTTATCATTCTCTTTAATATATACAAAGATCTGGCATTTTTTACCTCATCTTCCAGACTGCTCCACAGACTTATTTCCTGAATTAAATACTCAAAAAGCATGAGTCAAAGTGAATTTTACATTGTTTTTCAAAAAAAATGGTATTTTTGTGTTGTTGTTTTTCTTCTTCTCAGCAGCAGCCTGCAGCCAAAGATTAGCGGTCAGCGTTTGATGATGCAACAACGTTATTGTGCTTTTGCAGTCGGGCAGAAAATCCAGCGCCGCAGATTCTGGGTCCCTGTTTTACCCCCCCTCAGACAAAAGACACCCAGAAAAGGCGGCGGGAAGGACACGGAGGACCGCGAGCGCTCGGGGGGCTAACTGAGAGGGAGACGAGCTGAAGCCAAGGGCGGGGAAGCGGAAATGCCGAGTCTTACTCGTGGAAATATAGAACCCTCAACTCATGTTCTGGCTCCGGCCCAAAACAAATCTTTGCAATGTGGGCTGGAGTGGGGAGGTGAGGGGGGAACGGGCCAGAGGGTGCGTGTTAACTGGGCAGATGGTGAAGTTACTCGTTTCTTTGCTCACATAATTTATCTGTCTTCAGCTCGGCTAAACGTGTCCATTTCCTGAGAGCAATTAGAAGTTGTGAGGAATTCAGCTCCTCGCCAGCAGCCAGCGGCACGGCTGGAGGCCCCATTATCCTCATTCCTGGAGAAACTTCCAACAAGGGGGTGTGTGCAGGTTTTCAGAGGCTGCTCACGACTTTCACAAACCACTGCTTGTTAAAAGTGCACATTAACCTCGGCAGCATTTCTGACTGATTTTCCTGCTTTTGTTGGAAACTTATCGCTTATTAAAAGGGATTACAGGAAACATATTGTCAATTAGTTCGTGTTAAATGGAGTACTGCACGATCCACATGCTGGAATTGTGCAAAACTTAAACTTCTGCAAACAGATTTGCTGAGTTTTGAGAACTGTGCGAGGCGGCAGCAGCAGCCAAGGCACACGCTCTCAATCTGCAGCCAAGGTCTCAGTGATCATCATTACCGTCTGCGCCGTGTGCTGAGTTACAGCGTTTCACAATCCTCCAGGGAAACCAGGGAATTTGGCAAAGACTGCAGTCTAGGACAGGGCAGTCCAAATACACAGCATCAGAACTGCTCCTGCCTCTCAAATCTGTTTTTATTGGAGTGATGAGACCAGACAGGAGGCAGTCGGGGGGGCTGCTCAGAGAAGAGACTGTCGAAACAGTTTTTTTTAATTTTATTTCACTTTCCATTTCTTTGCCACAGATGGGAAGAACCTGCCAAAATGTCTTTGAAAACAAGACTTCCCAAAGCAATTCATCACGGTTATTAAAACTTAACATGAAACTGCTGTGTAGTGACAGAGCACGAGGTTCAGACTGAAAAACAAGACAGAGGAAACCAACTACTGTAATCTCCTGCAGACGTGATTTTTTAAAAAAATACTTTACAGTGTGATTCTTGGCTGGAGGCCATCTTGGTCTGCTTCATGCCATTCAGTCACACATCAGCTTGTGCATCTGGGTGGTCCTGCTTGAGTTACTATGTTACTGTTTTCCTTCATGCTGTAAGTCGAGATTAGACTGCATGGCAGAGAGCTTTGTCTTGGCTCAGACATGGATTATATATATATATATTTTAAAAAAATCAAGCTTTTTGCAACGTATGGAGTTTGCTTCTATGACAAATCCGAGGCTGGGGATGTGCAATCTCTGACAAGGTATTGGCCAAGCACAGCCAGAAAATTAGATTTAATGCTGCTGAAGCAACGGTGGGCGTTACGCAACGCGCGGTTGTCACTTCAGAGCTCTTTCGGACTTTGTCCTCTAATATTTCCTCATCTGTTCTGTGTCGAGCTTGTGCAGCGCGGGAGCTGGGAGTGATCAAACCGTGCCGGGGCTGCTGTGGATGTGGAATCTGTAGCTCTCAGACTCTGGGAGAACAGACAGTCAGGTCAATATTTTGGTGATGAGTGTCTAAAATAGTGAAGCTGGCTTCAGTTCTAAAAGAAATCGGAGACGCCTGGTAGCAGAACTGTGCAAAAACACTTTGTGTTACACCTGTAGACATTTGAGTGTTCGTCCAGTCTGTCCTGACAAGGTTTGTAAAAGCCATGTGGATGGGCTTATGATGGACTACGATGTGATCCTGATAATGTGATGCCCACAGCGGTCTGCTCCCCCCAGCATTAGCATTAGTACCGCTGAGCTGTTGCATAGTTGGCTCGCTCGTCTGCAATGCGTCTGCCGTCTATTCAGTGTGCCGGAGAGAGCGGCTCGGCAATCCTAGCTCTCCGGAGATGCACTGGAAGGCATTTCTACTTAAAATAAACCTTGTGCGCCCACGTCCAGCCGCTGAGCCCCGTTGGCCCCGTGCGGCTTCGTCGGCTCGCCAGCCCTTTCCCCGTTAATCCACTGCAGTGTTCCGTTTATGCGGAAACCATGTCACGGATGTGTCCAGGCAGGCGCTGGGCATTTAAAGCCTCTGCAACACGGGCTCGGTTACGGATGGCCACACAAAAGGAAACGTACATAAAGAACACGAGAATAGTTGGCCCTGCAGCGTATGTGTGTAGGAGCATGTAGGAAAACTCTGAACCTGTGAACTTGTAAATGACAAACCTTGGCCCAAACTATAAATAAATAAAAATCCACAAATCTTATTTCACATTGCACAAATGGCTCATAACAGAGACACGCTTGGATAGAGGAAGTGTAGCACAGCTTTTAAAAGAACCACAACACTGGAATAAATATTTATCTGGTCGTAAAACCTGTAAATGTGTCCCCCTCGTTCATTATCCCAAAAAAAAAAAAAACTGACAACGAGCCAAAGCAAAGTTTACTTGCTGCCAAAGAGACTTCCCACAGAATCTACATCTCTTAAGTTTCAATGTGTAATACCTATTCAAAGGTGTGTATGTACACGTGTGTGATGCTTACTCAGAGGAAACTTGTTAGTCGTCTTCTATCAATGATGAACTCTGTTGAGACGCTGTAGGAACAAAAAGGAAGTTTGTCAGTTCTCACAGTTTGCACTCAAAGTGTTCTTATTAGAGATGGACTCATTAGAATTCAAATTAGCTTTTGTTTTTGGTGCAGAAATAATGATTTTAACATTAAAAGAAGTTACTTTTTTTCATGCAGAAAGGTGTGGACTTAGGAGCTGGATGTAAAAAGCTGGCCAGGTTTAATGATGCCGGTCAAATGGTATGATGTGTTATAACTATCGCAGTTTCTCAGTTAGGTTTACATTTATTTTTAAAATCCTTACAAACGGTCTACGTCAGAATAACTAGTCTACTTCGCACTGGTCCTGTGACCCAAGAAGTTAAAACGTGATCCCTAAACCTACTGTCGATATTTAAGAATTTGGTCAGTATTTGTTATTTATTAAATCAGGTGTGGCGTCTCAACACTGCACTGGATAAAAGCTGAAAACCACAACACTAAGCATATTCAATAACATCAAAAGGACTGAATTAAGTGTCACTAAAATTACACAATAAAATATATATCCTATTAATGTCATAACGGATACATAAAAGTATTTTTTGTACATTTTAATTGACACGAGGCTGCAGCGTATTGTCTGTATTTCTGTCAATGAAAGGAGTGAAGTTTATGTATAATAATGCATCAGCTTTGACATCTCCACAACATGCAAACGTACAGACGTTCAGGGTTTCCCCCAGAAAACTAGCTAGCGGAGCAGTCGTTTTTAACAGCGAGGACTTGGTTGTCGCCATCTAGTGGCAGCAGAGGAGCACTGCATCAAAGCTAGGTCCACGCCACTAATGCTGCGTTCACACCGAACGCCATTTCAGCTTCAAAATCGCAGCCAACGCTGAAGTTTGAAGCTTGTGCACTTTGAGGTCAGACGCAGGACAGCTSTTGAAGCGCTGCACGGCAAGAGCCTCCCCGCCCCTCCCTCCTCTGTCGGGCTCTGTTTAATGTCGGACGAGGAAGTGACTTTGCTTTATTTACAGAGAGCAAGAGCATGTCACGTTCACCAGATAATTAATTCATAATTAATTCACCAGATAATTCAGAGTAGAGGCTCACAGCTCGCTTTCAGGACTATTTTTCCAGTCTGATGAGTCGCTGCCACGCATTGGTGAGGATATCTCTGTCAGGACACCGACTGCMGGCMMYYSATTTCAGCTAAAGAGCTCCKCTCCRTCTGTTTCAGGTTAGTGGACATCATTCAGTAAACTGTCCCGTCGGGAAATATGTCACTACGTCACACAGTGGAGTCCCTCTGATTGGTTGACGCGGCGCGTCGAGCTGCAAAAGTTCAGATTTTCTAACTTCAGCGATTTGCGCCTCAGCGCGTCGAACGCTCAGATCGTTCAAATCGCGCTGCTCTAATCGCGCTGCTCTAATCGCGCTGCTCTAATCGCGCTTGAGGCGCCGCAGCACTTCCCGACGCTGCTTGAAGCGCGTCCACCATAGAATTTGCATGTAAACCTGATGCTCCTGATGCTGAAATCGCGTTCGGTGTGAACGCACCATAATCCTGTTACTGCAACGTGCGCTGTTGCAGGCTCTAAATAAACAAACAACGCTTAATGCCAGGCCTGTGAGAAACGCTGGACGTTTAACCGTCATGGGAGGATGCGTGCTGTCGAGGGGAGGTCTCTGATAACGCTAGGGAAAACAATCTATGCAACAATAGACCATTTTATAGTTAAATTGTTACAAAACGTGCAAAGCGAGCAAAGCTCACACATTTTTTCTGGAGAAATTCCATTGAAATTGAGCTAATTCAACTGGCAAATTTACGCCATTATGCACAACAGATGCATTTACTCTTACTTTAAGATTGTAGATGAGATTTTTCATAAATACGAAGCTATGAATCTGCTTTTTGAGCTTGTTGAATTTGCACAATTTAAATGGCGTTTTCATAGCAACCTCACCTGTGACCTGGATGATTGGGGTCTATTGCTTAAAGTTTCATGCAAATCTGCCGAAATTCAGACTTTTCACACTTAACGAAAATTCAGGACAATAATACCAAAATTTTGAATCTTTAAACTCTGCAGTTTTCCTAAATTATTATTATTGTTTTTATACTGCAGATCTTTTAAGCTATTTTAATCAAAACGGTTTGTTTTAGCATAATTCCTTTTGGAGGTTAGTATAAACGCCCCCCTTTCTTGTCAGTGGACAATGTATGAGGGGGGCCCCGGTCCCTCTGAACCCGTCCTTGGTTAGCGTTAACTTCTTCAGGGCGTTACATAACCCTGTGTGTCCCCCTCCCAGTCTGACAGAGAGCCAGGCTAACGGACACTTTTCATTAGAAACACTCCGTGAAGGAATCCGTGAGATGAAAATACCTCCAGACAGACACAGAGGCTTTAAATAACGAGCTGTAATAAAAAGCGACAGTTGCCACAACAGAGTTGAAACAACAACGTCCCGCAGCACCGAAATGCTAGCAGCAGCGGAGCACGGAAAACTTTAAAACCTCAAAAATAAAATAAAAATTAAAAAAAAACTCCCACTTTTCACGGAAAATGAGTATCGTCATTTTACATTAGCGGGCACGACCGTCGCACAGAAATGCATACTAAAGTAATTTAGGCGTGTTCAACTCTTGTTTAAATACTGAATGATGCGAAAATGCGCGTCAACGTTTAGCTAACTTCCCGGAGGAGAGCGGCGGAAGCTACGGCTACATGTCGCGCACAGACGGGAATTTAAAGGCAGACTCACCCGTAGTGCGTCCAAAAAACCCGCAGAGGCTGTGAACGCTGTGATGCGACGGGCCGGAGGAGCTCGGGAGTCGGCCGGGTTTGAGGACTGAACAGAGGTCGTTGCATCAGCTCGTTTAAGTACCGAACGTCAGGCTCAGGAATGCGGAACTCGGGTCCCAGACGTAAGCGTGGGGTGAAAATAATAATGTAGGAAGAGGAGGCGCTGAGCTGAGGAGGACTCTCGTCTCTCGGCTTTGTTTGCTCCACCCATAGCAACCAGAAAACACACAAAAAAAGTTTCAGCTTCCCGGCGGGCAGAGAGAGAATCCGCAGCTGATACCGACGGAATCGACGCGGCGTAGCTCAACTCCACGGGCCGTAAACAGATGTGCGGCATGTCACAAACGTCCTGTTTACGACTTCACAGAAACTGGGTTCCAGCTGGCAAAACACACGTCAGAGCTGAATAAGTTGATTATACATTTAATAGTTTTACCTGCCGAAGGTGCAGTGGCTCAATGAACGAGTTACAGGTTTAGCCACACACCGGCAACTTACGGCTGGCGGGCCAAAGGAGGCCCTTGGACGATTTCCATCTGGCCCCATTATCCCTGAATGAAAATAAAACGTTAAAATAAGCTGATTAATTATTTTTATTAATGACACTTAATGAGTTTATTCTTGTATGTTATCTAATTTAGTAATAATAACGCATTTATTTGAATAGCACCTTTCAAAACAGTTGCAAAATGCTTTACATCACTTAATAAAATCAAAATATATGCAATTATAATACAATTTAAAAATTTTGGGCATCGAAAACTTTTGGATTAAGATAAGCCATTTTTTAACAACCTGTTAAGTCATTGTTTCAAGAACTGGACTAAACTTTCATCACTATTACCAGTAGATCAGTGATTCCCAAAGTTGGGGTCATGAAAAGATGATTTTCAGACATCAATTTAAATGGAAATAATTAGCTAATGGAGCATTTTCACCATAATCATTAAAAAATGAATAAATGAATAAAAGTAGTAAAGCTATTAAGTTTGTTTATATTGTTATGCTCATTTATTATCAAGGTTTGCATTTGTAAACCAGTAATAGCTTGGGTCAGACGTTTCTGCAACTGTTACTTTGTAAATCAAAAGCTAAAAAGTTTGAAAACCACTGCATTAGACTAATGCTTTGGGAGCCGTACAAACATTCACCAACAACCTCCGCCTTCCGATTTTCGGCAAGACTGGTGAGGACATGGAAAAGGAGCGCTGTCCAGCTACAGATGTCATCTGCCCGTTGAAGCAGACGCTCCCTTTCATGTGTTCATTCAGCTTTTCCTTGAGGGGTCACATTTGACAGTTCCTTTGGCCCTCACTATGTTAGCAAACCACTTCGGTTTCTATTTCTTGGTTTGTGTTTGAAAGCAATCATGATTCCCAAAGAGGATGCAAACTGGAAAACAATAGTGACAATAGTACTGTTAGAAAATGTTCAAAACTGGAAGCTCAAATAATATGCAGAAAACAAAATCTAGTTCTCTGAGTCTAATCAAAGTGGATTCTAACTTCTTTAAGCTGTAAGGTTGTATCTAAAATTCAGTTAATCTGCCACAAAATATCTTTCAATACTGTACGGACAGAAAAAACAGCTATGACAACTTTTCATGTCAGCCATGTTGGATTCTTTAGGTCAGGAATTTCCAATTTTCAGAAAATTTTTCAAATAACATAAGATATAAAAACAAACAAAAAAACAGTAAACTAAAACATCCAAAGTGGTATTTCACAAATAAATGTTCTGGATGGAGCATTTAAAATTACTATTACTACTTTTACTTCCAGATGTTTGCCCAACAGGAGTCACTCCTGCAGGATATTACCACACATGTCCTTAGATACTTCACAAACCTGCATTATATATTGTTTTATAAGCTGCAACTAAGCTTCTTTAGTGGAAACTTAACACATACAGTTTATGCAGAATCATGTCTCTGTATTACTTACTGTGGCACCAGAGACAGAAAATCACCCTAATGACTCTGCTGCTTCCCTCTAGTGCAGCTGGCAGTAACTACAGTCCACTGTTGGTGAGGTCTACAGAAAAAAGGAACCTGAAATAATAAAAAGTATTTAGGTTTTTGTTTTTGAAGAACTATTTTAAAAAATCCAGGCTGCAAAACTGATTTTACTCATGTCTTTAGATTTTGTTGTGTGAAATTTTAAAGCACTTATATATATAT
>NW_013952444.1:1996976-2002167 GCF_001266775.1 Austrofundulus limnaeus
CTAGCAGCCTCGCACCGAGGATCTATCCACGTCATCATTTACCCAGAATGCTTTGTGTGTAAATAAAATGGCTCCATCCATATTAAAATGTTTTTAAAAATTTACAAAACTAAACAGCCTACAGTATTTTAAAGTCTTTATTTTACAGTTAAAATATATGTTTATCAAATAAAGTCTAATGTTACAACTAATCAGGGATCCCTTTAAGGTCAACAATCAAAACAGATTCCTCCCTCACACCATGGCTATGTATTCATTAATGCATGGCCACAAGATGTGTGGCCATGCGCTAACTAACAAATTTCCAAACTATAGTATCTCATGGCCACACATTATCTAGTGGCCACGCGTTAACTAACACATGGGCATGCATTATTATCTAGTGGCCACRYGTTAACTAACACATGGGCATGCATTATTATCTAGTGGCCACGCGTTAACTAACACATGGGCATGCATTATTACCTAGTGGCCACATGTTAACTAACACATGGGCATGCATTATTANTTAACTAACACATGGGCATGCATTATTACCTAGTGGCCACATGTTAACTAACACATGGACATCCATTATTACCTAGTGGCCACACATTAACTAACTAACACATGGGCATGCATTATAATCTAGTGGCCACACATTAACTAACGCATGGCCACATATTATCTTGTGCCTACACATAAACTAACACATGACCACGCGTTATCTCGTGACCACACATTTACTAATGCATGGGCACGCATTATCTCATTGTCACACATTAACTATTGCATGGCCACACATTATCTCATGGCCACACATTAACTAAGGCATGGACACACATTATCTTGATTAGCTCTAAATGAAAACTAATCCAGTGTCGTTCATTCCTTAGTGGTAAACTACATCACTCAATGTAAAGGTTTATTTAAAAGCAAAATTGTTATTATTCAGTTTTAATCAAATTTTTTTTGTTAAATTGTGTACTTTTCCCCAAACAAGAACAATCTAAAATCTAACATCTGTGTAAGTACTAGGGAAAATCAGCTCTGAAAAAAATATCTTGCATTTATTAGACTTAAGGAACTTTAAAATTGTCTGTGAAAAATAGAACCAACATGGAATTGAAGAGTCTTTAATCAACTAGTTTAAACACAAAAATCACAAACCATGAAATAATACTAACGGCTGCGAGCACAAACTAACGAAACAGACAGAACCTGATTATTTCAGCTCATTTCCTCTCCCACACACGGTGGGGGTAGGATCATGGCCTGGATGAGGATCTCTGCTTTGGATGTAATGATGGGGATTTTTTAATTCTGGTGGCAAAGAAAACATCTAGACGTGTGTTTAAATCAAATACCATGAAAGTGGCTGAAGTTTATCTCTTATCAGTCCAATTATTTTTCCACGTAAGTCAAAAATGTTTTTTGTTTCTGGCCTTCGAATCAGATTTTTGGGAAATACCCAAAAAGCCAGACACAAACCTGACTCATCGTCCACCTCGGTGCAGACATAATGGACACAGTTTATTTTCACCGCTTCGCCTTTTAACTTCCTTCCTTACTTTTGTTCTTCCTTCCCAATTATTCTCCGACAGAAGACCCCAGAAATTATGTCTAATAGTGTGCAGAGTTATTTCAGATCAGGTTATTTCCAGTTAGATGCAGTCGTCCAGACTTTTGACGTTGTGCAAATATTAAGACACGAGGAATTGGCTGGATGAATACAGTAAATACACTGAATTATAAAATATTATCAGCAAAAACTTACAAGTTTTATTAAACTAGCAGGACTATTTAACCCTGATTTTCTGCAAACTTATTATAATTTTCACAAATAATTGTGTAGTTGGAATTTTTGGCATCCAGACAAAGAAGCTAATTCTTTCAAAATAAAGGACTAAATCAGATAAAGGTATTTAAATCTGATCATGTTTTCAGTTTAGGGGTGGAGGAGCAGTGAGTTTCTGCACGTACCAACACTGTCTTTCTCGCTCGCTCACAGCGTTACTCATGCTGGGTAGCCCAACTTTTCCAGATCCGTATGACATTGATTTATCCCCGTAAATATAGCACTTCCTCGGGAATATTACAGTTAGCAGGAAACAGAGTGGTCAGAAGCTGTACGACAGAACACACGGGGAAACTGTGAGCATTGTTTGAAATCGAACAATCGCATGTGTAACACAAACATTTCCATGATTTATATCTTATTAGGGAATGTCATGCAGATTTAAGCACATTTTTATTTATTTTATTTTATTTTTTTACTTTTTACAACCACAAAATTATTCTTTTAACTTGTTTATTTAGGGCATAAGAAGCAACTCACTTCATGAAGATAATGCATTTCAACTGAAACATTTGATTCTTTTTTTAAAGGTTTTTTATTTATTTATTATTGTACCATTTTTAGTCAGAATGTGCTTTTCTGCAGCCGTACACATATCTTGTTGCATACTTTTGTTAAAGTTTGCTTTTAAGTTTAGGGTAATGAACAATTTAAAGGCACATTGTGTAGGATTTGTTGTTTTCAGCGACATCTAGTGGTTGAGTGGTTGAATCATCCTCCCTGGTCCTCCCCCCACCCCCAGAAACGCTACGGTGTCTCTCAGGTGTCAAAAACCTTTAATAATTCCAACCGCGATGTCTACCAGCAGCTTCAGGGCTAGTGATGGTTCAAATGATAAGATTATGAGATTTAATAACTAAAATTGTCCCAGCTATGTTTACATGCACAAAATGTTTTAATCGGATTGAAATGTATTCAGATTAAATAATCCTAATGTACTGTTTACATGGACACAATCCGATTATGAAAAGTGTTTACATGCACCGGAAGTTTTATTCTGAATAAAAGTCCGGACATGCGCAGTGTTGTAAACTTTCAGCTCTACTTCTGTGTTACAAACATAAACAACGCTCCTCTGTGCGCTCAGGACAGACCCGTGTCAGCTTTTAATAACGGTTGAGACGCCGTTACTCCTCGGTCGAGCTGCAGCCTGCAGATGAAGCAATACGTGCTTTTTTTATTTTATTTATTTATTTTTTTTGCGAAGCAACTTCTGCTGTTTGCCTCCTTTTTCATCTGTTAAGAGCAAGGAGGAAAGGTTCTGCATGGTGCTGTCCCACCGGGGGGATGAAAGTCAGCAGACATGCGCGCACAGGTCAGTTTTCTACAATCAGAATAAGATGATCCGATTAAGTGTTTACATGAACCTCATTCCGATTACCAATCAGCATAACCCACCCTTTTCATTCGGATTAAAAATTCATTTGGATCAAGCTCAATCGGATCAGAATAATCGTAACAGGCTGTTTACATGACGCATTTTTATTCCAAACGGCTGTTTAATCCGATTGCTTTTGTCCATGTAAACGTAGACAATGACAGACAACAAATATTACATTTATAGTATCACAACTAAAACCGTTTTTGACGCCGCCACCGCAGTTTGTCCTTCATGAGCCTTCGTAGACAAGATGGCGGCTGCCTGTGTGGAGACCCGCGACCATGGAGATATAAACAGCTTTTTATAAGGTAAAAATAATAAAACAAAGTCTTTGTCTGCAATGATTAGACATGTTTTTTATTATTGTCATTAATGATTATCTCAATTTCAGCTAAAAGAATTGACAAAATCCTACACACTGTTCCTTTAAGTAAATTTCAGTAAGATTCATAATTTATCGTTTTGTTTTTTTAAATCATTGTATTTTTTACATATATTAACAAAGCTACTGTTTTATTAGAGAAATTGAATTGTCAAAATACGTATTTGTATGAAAAACAGTGCTTCTCAATTACCCAAAACTTTAATGTTCAGGGCTTGTGACCATACAACTTGCCAGTTTGTTTATTTTAGCATTTTGTATGAAATTTGTCTACATTATTAAACAAGGGTTAAAGACAATTATGAGTATTGTATTTATTCTTTGTAGCAGTTACTGTATAATGAAATTACACCCTTTTTTGTAGAAAATCTGATGTTTTATGATCCACAAGGGCTCACTGTATGACATAATGCATTTAAAATTATAAACATTGATGAAAACGTGTTTTTTTCTTGATTTTTTATTACATAATCGTGCAAAATGGTTTCGGAGTTATGGTGTAATATTACTTATCTCTCATTCTGATAAACTGCTTTAACAATGTGGTTTGATTAACCTTTCTTTTTTTTTTTCAAACTGTTGGAAGGATTCCAGCTCAAATGACGGTGACGTCAGTTCTGGACTTTAAATAAAACCTGTCTGTCTATCTTCCACAATGAGGCTATGTTTAGTTATGGACAAGTCTGAATGTGTTTTTTTTTTTAACTCTGAGCTGACTGGAGGTGAGAAGCTGATGGACACAGATTTTGACAGAACAAGGAGTGAGTCAACGGACATCAGAGCTGCTGACTGATTAAATGTTAGCTTTTTTAAATAATTGGACATAAGAAAATTCTTCTGCATTCTCTTTTGAAGTTTTTTTTTTTTTTTTTTGGCAAGATTTGGGCAGCTTGTAAAAAAAACAAAGCTAAAAACTTGACACAAATGGTGTTTTATTTTGTTTTGTTTGTTGGAAAGGGTAATTTTTCCAACAAAGAAATCATTTCAAACAAGAACATTTGAGAAAACAATACAACTCTTTGTGCAAAAGTTCTGCTTGAAGCTGATCATAAATAACCTCCATGAACAGACGTCTCACAGACTCTTGCTAAAATAAAATTTAGCTGTCTAATATTGTATCAAACAGCATTTGTTCTCCATTAAATTCAAGAATCATTTGACCTCAGTGAGAGCATCTGTTCTAGTTCAGCTCCAAGATAAACACTGAATATCTAATAACTGACTTGTCTTTGTCATGCTGCATGTTTTTGTTATAATTTAAGTTAATAAGTTAAGTCCAATAATAATAGGTTAACCGTAACATGCTTCTTGTGTGGACAAAATCAGCCATTTAACCTGCTGCTCAAAATGAGTCACTAGGCCAGTTTTAAGTTTTCATTCTGACCAGCAGGGGGGTTAAAAATGTTGAGGATTTTTGAAATATTTAGATCAATATGCAAACTATTTTTAAGGAAATAAACTTCTTTAAGGCTTAGTTATGGTTATTTATGATCAGTGAAGATAGATAGATAGATAGATAGATAGATAGATAGATAGATAGATAGATAGATAGATAGATAGATAGATAGATAGATAGATAGATAGATAGATA
>NW_013952444.1:2004047-2008828 GCF_001266775.1 Austrofundulus limnaeus
GGTAGGTAGGTAGGTAGGTAGGTAGGTAGGTAGGTAGGTAGGTAGGTAGGTAGGTAGGTAGATAGATAGATAGATAGGTAGGTAGGTAGATAGATAGATAGATAGATAGATAGATAGATAGATAGATAGATAGATAGATAGATAGATAGATAGATAGATAGATATGAATGAATATTGTCTTCTCATCCTCATATTTGAAACTCAGTCCAAGTTATCAGCAACACTCAATGACTTGATGTATTTGAGGACTACTTTATTACAGTAAGACGAAAAAATGACCTGATGGTTGTTCTTGATTGCTGTTTAGCGACCTCTACTGGTGGTGAGGTAGTAAAAAAAAGTTTAAAACAAAGTTAAACCTTTAAAACAATTTTTATTTACCTTCTATCAAGCTTAAAATGTATAAAACAAATAAAAATAAAATGTTATCTGGTAAAGTGATTTGTTAACACGGTCTTAAAACTCAATACCTCGACTGAGAGTGATTCCCATCAGGCTTTTTTTTCCACTAAATATCCAGTTTGTGGTTTCGGGAAAGACTCCGCTGCTAACAAATTACCATTTACTCCACTTCCCATCGTGCACGTGACTGTAATTGTCGAGAAAGTTTCGTATATCAACTCTAAACAACTCTCCTTTATTTCCCACTGAGATGCGCTGAAGCTTCGAAATGTGATACTCGTTGCCGAGGGAACAAAACATCCACCGTCACCCAAATATGGTCAATGGGAAGTTCGAAGACGTATCGGCCGGCGTCTGGCGTCACGCACGTGCGGCACGCCACGTCGTGCGTAAACCAACCTGCGAGGAGGAATACGCCGATTTGGGTTGTTTTTTCTCCAACAATGGAGGAATGAATAAAAGATGAAGCTGCAGATTCTGCGGCTCCCACTCGGTTTGAAACACGAATCAAGCCCTGACGGCGCTTTACGTAACTCTGGGGCTAAAAATAGAAACGCTGACATCTTTACGCAGCAGAATGCTATGATGCTAATTTTGCTGCACTCTGGCTAAAGCTGGAAATAGCTCATGTTGGCTATTGTAGCCTATTTTATAAGTCTAAAATTATTTGCCTCTAAAACCAGACAAAAAAGGCAATCAGGTCTTAAAAGTTTATGATGTGTAATCTCAATTGAGATATTTTGTGCAATAAACTCTAGCTACATATTGTAATTATGTAAGTCTGCACGCATTTAATGTACTTTTATAAATTATTTTCATAATTTAGATTACATATATTAATATACGTTTTTACATTAGTTTCTCAAGTTAATTTTGCACCTTCTAGCACAACGTTTCTTTGAATCAGGTGTAATTCTGATGAGATGTTTTATCCAGCAGATTTTGTTTATTCTAATGAATAAATAAACAACAGCAAGAAACAATTTGTGAATGTCATGTTTTATTTCTTTTTTTTATAAGTCTTTTTGCATCTGCATCATTAATGATGAGTAAAAAAATAAACTATGCCATAAAATACAGTACATCTTGATAAAATACATGGTGTGATAGTTTTAATGAAAATATTAAGGGGAAATGACATGTCAGGGGGGGACACCTTACACCTAAACGCTGCTACATGTCACTTTTCACTTGTCAAGACTTTAGTCAATAGTGTTACATATATACTGAGCGTGAACTGACGTCACATCACAGGTGTGTGTTTTTTTTAATCACACAAAGATACCAGGTCTTCTTGGAATACAGATGATTTGTATTGCATGCATTTGGATTCCAGCACAAAGTCTCATCTCAGACAATTAAAACAAACTGGAAGAACTCAACCACAGAAAAACTTAAACCAATCTAACACGACCTTTGATGTTTAGGTTTACAGCATCAAAGCATCACACTAAGTTAATATCTGAGGATCGTAGCTTTGCTGGCTGGTTTGGGATACAAACGCGGCGTTTTTTTGTTGCATAACTTCTTCACAAGACCAGAAGTGTCGGAGAGTTGAGGCTGTCGGTCATCAGCTCCGCCGCGCCTCTCAGGGCCTCGCAGCAGTCGGCCGCGGGTTCCACCTCGAAGGAGAACGCCGTGCGGTAGCTGCTACAAGTGGGACTGGAAGACAGGCCGGGCAGCGGCTCGAGGTCGCTCGCCACCGACTTGTACAGGGTCTCCCAGTCTGGGAGGCAGAACGGGCCGCTCAGGTCGATGTCGGGCACGGAGGCGGCCGTCTCGGACGCCGCCGCCATCTCCAGGCTGGGCACCAGGTCGTCCAGGTCGTCTCCTCTCAGGTCCTCCAGGGCGTCGTCCTCGTCGTTCTCCTCGGCGCTGGAGCAGAGGAGGATGTCGGAGTTGCCCAGGATGGCCGCGGCGGGGATGCAGGAGACGGCGTCCAGGTCTGGACCCGCGGGAGGTTCTGCGCCGCTTTCTGGGGTTTTCACGCTCTCCAAGATGGAGAGGAGCTGCGGGGAGGCCGGAGGATCCTGGAGCATCGCGCTGACCTCCTCCTCCTCCTCCTCCTCCCTGTCGCTGTCATCTGCAGGCAGCTTACAGGAAGGCTTGTGGGAGGCTAAGATCTCCTCCAGCCTCTCCTTCTCCTTCAGCAGGTTGTCTATCTCAGTCTGGAGAACAGACTTCTCCTCCTCAAGCGAGTCGGTTTCCTAAAGAAACAAACCTAATGAGATTAAAAAAAAAACATTCCTTTGGAGTGATTTCACCAAATCCTGCACACTTACAGCTTGAAGGCTGTCTATCAGCTCCCTCCGCCTGTTCCGACACTTGGCTGCAGCGATCTTGTTCCTCTCCCTCCTGATCCTTCTCCTCTCCTCCTCCTCTTTGGAAGGCTGAACATCAATCAGAAGAAACAATTAAGCATCCTGCCATGTCTGCAGTTATTGTCCCCACAGCACCATCTCCTCTGCCAAAAAAAAGGGGGGAGAAAATCCTCTTCAGCAGGAAATGCTGATCTAGTCTACCTCTCTCTAATATCGCGCGCGCGCTCTCTGAAATGCTGCACCGCGCTGGCACTGGCAGCTGGACCGTGAACGCGCATTCCTCAGGCAATTTTCTCTCCTCATTCATAATTAACACAGCAGCGCTCCTTCAGCTTTAATCACCCATTAAACACACCTGTGTCGCTCACGCGTCCCTGACTTTTACGCACCTCATATTTTATCACGCGTCTTATCTATAAAAAAAATATCGCGATATTCTCGTTTTCATCTTTATCAGAGTTCAGCCTATTACAGAATTGCATTCACCCCTTAATTGAGCGACTTATTGCTTAATTGAGCCGTTAATTGACTCGGTCGTGTATACCTGCTCCTTTTGCGCCTTCTTGCTGCCGCAGGCTTTCGCCTTCTTTGCGCCTGCAGAGGACGTCTGCGCTGCGCCGCGCGTTTTGCCTTTCCCGCACGGCGACGGTGCGATGGCTGTGGGCTGCACCATCCACTTCAGCTCCGGCGACGTTGAGACTGCGGTCAGCGTGGGAACAAAGGAGGAGGCTGCCGTGGCACCGTCCTGCATGGATGGATGGATGGATGGATGGATGGATGGGGAAAATTACGCACACACGTCACTCATGAATTCATCATGTTTCTGATGCATGGGGGTAAGGGGTGTGTGTGGAGGGGGATCAGTCACGTATTTTTATGACCTTTACCCATATTTACATGGTGTCACAAATCATAAGGAAAAGAAATGTCAACGAGATCTAAATCTGCGCAAGACAAATGACGCGCGTATTTTGGTGAAATGAAAAGGTCGCAGCATAAACTGATGTAAGGAAAACAATAATAATCACACTGTACATCCAAAAAAAAGAGTTGCACAATAAATTATTTTATTCATCTTTTTTATTATTATTTATTTATTTTTAGTTTTAAAATTTTAATTTAAGGATCTTACCTTGCCTATTGATGATGACAGCGAGTCAGAAGGAGACTGGCTGCACCCAGGGGTGTCCCCGCCAGGCGATGATGCTGCCGGACAGCTGGAAGATGTGTCGAAGTCATCAGTGGTGGTGTCTGGATGCATGTTTTTTTTTAAAGATTACAGCATTAAATCAGAAGAAATAATATTAATAAGAAAACGGAGGAAAAAGATCTAGCCGCCCGTGCCTGCGTTCACTTGTACTCCCATTTGCCAGCTTTCATAAATGGTAACTGTGCAGATGTAGTGGAGAGGCCCGCCTTTTATAGTGAGCAGGAATTTTATGAATGAAATCGGAGTGAGACCGAACCATTCCGCGGAAGGAGAGCCGGCTGAGAGAAAGACGCAGCGCGCGCTTTGGACTTTAACCTTTAAATCCCTCCGCACGCCTGGGCTGCAGCGTTCTGCGACCTTTTAGTGCTCGGGCTTTCTGTTCACTCCAGTGCCCCCCAAAATAGCCAGCCCGAATGGAGTGACACCCCCGCCATGCAGAAGGAGCCCACCACCATGAATGAACTACGTCACTTTATGTATGCAGCATCTGCATCAGACGGACATGATGGTATTCATATAAATCACGACATGATTCGGGGGTAACAGACATGTTGTCCTATAAATAAATCACATTTAATAAAATGTGTTATTTTTTTTAATATTTTTCTGCAGCTTAAATCAGATCATGATGATGTAAGTCCCATCAGCTGTTTGAACCAAAAAGATCAAACGAGTCATGATTTAATACCCCTCCTCCATTGGTGTTTAGTTATTATTATTATTTTTAATTAATTTATGGAAGACAACTGCTTATCACACAGCTTTTCTCCTCCCGAATACCAGCAACAGAACTGTCGCTGGAACAATCGCTTGAATGGACTGGCCGAGCCAAATATGGCGTTTCCGGG
>NW_013952444.1:2009325-2017758 GCF_001266775.1 Austrofundulus limnaeus
ATATATAATGATATATATCCTTATTTTGCATATATAAAAGATTGTATAATGCAACATCAAAAGAACTGAAGAGACAAATACAAAATGCTGGTGAATCTTAACTGGGGATTTCATGTGAGTAAGATATTTGGATAATATCTAAATATAGGGAAATTGTAAGGGAAACATGTTATTTAAATGTTGCGTCAGCGGCAACCCTTCAAACCACCTCCTCATGCAAATCACAAAGGTTGAGGATTCCCTTGGGTTTCATGTCATGGATACTCCCAAATGATGTTTTTACAATATTTTCTTTGGCAAAGAACACACTAGAAACAGGTTTTCCTCCGAGCTCTATAGCCTACTAAACACACCTGGGTTACACAACGGTTGTTGCTGTGGGTGTGTAAACCACAGGTATAACTGCTACTGATATATAATGTGCTTTAAGTTTGTTTATAGAGCTGATGCATACCATAGCTTTGCTTCTGCACAAGGGCATCATATGGCCCGAGGGCCAAAAGTGGCCCTCAGATAGTATTCATCTGGCATCCCATTTAAAATATGTTAATGGGAACCCACATTTTAACAATAATTGATTGATTTATGATGCCTTTATGGAGCACAATGAAATTACATTTACGATGATGACAGAAAATAAAGTACATAATAGACACAAGGTTAACTTAAACTGCAACTGCAAGTAAACATGCAACATTTTATGCATATTTAAGCTAAAATTTTTATTATCTCAAGAACCCGTTCACAGAAAGTATGTCTCCTAGAAGGTAATGTATAACAGGGACATATTTGACAGAGCATGTGCTAACTGTGCTAGCACTTGTCCAAACAGGAAATGGAAGAAAAAGCCTCTCACTTCTGTTGGGAAGAAATTAGCCCTTTGATTGCTTTAAACAACCGACATGACCCACTGGAGACAAAATGATGCCCACCCCTGTTTCATTAAAATAGTGCCAAAGATAAACTAAAAAAAATACATAATCTCAAAATAAAAGCTTATAATGCAAAATGACTAATAAGTTACTTTTACATGTATTAATCTATTAGTGTAGTTCTCACTTAAATTACTATTACACAATGATACACATATTTATGTCAAATATTGCTTATGAAGTAGAAAGTGTGCCATAATAAAAACAAGATGCTGAACTCTCCGAAAAGTTCTGATAGCTTTAAAATGTGATGAAACAACTCTCTCTGAAAAATGGTTAAAAAATAAATACATTTTAAATCAGAAATATTCTGTATGAGCTCAGTTTGTGTAAAACTGACTAAAAACTTTTTTTGTTTAAACGAGATGTTAAAGTGTTTCTCTGCGCTCAGCGTTTGTTCAGACCGGTTTAAACTAGTCCTCCTTTTAGTTTTTGATAAGAGTTGAACGCTCTCCCGGTGAACATTGCCCTGATTAATGATCTCTTTTTGTTTCAGTTCTCACAACAACCTCTGTGTTTGTTGTTCTACATAAACGTCATGCGGCTGCTGCTCGGCCGAGTCTCGGATGGTGTTTCCCATCAAGGTCCACCCACCGCACAGGATGATGTACCATATATGGTAAATTACGTCGCGGGATTCCTTTTTTCTGGAACCTTCCATTTCTCCTTGCGAGTTTTAAAAAACGCGCAACATTCTTCTCGTTTTCGTCGTCGAGCGACTAAAAAAAACAAGCTCTCTTTTGCAAGGTTTGCAGAACTTAGTGGGGAAAAAAAGCGTCTCGCGTCTTGTTTTTGCTGTGTTGTTATGCTAGCTTCTTTTGGTTTCCTCCTCGCGCATTTGAAACACGCCCCTTACGTAGACGTCATCACGCACTGACAATAAAAGCCTCTTCAGCGGCGGAGGAAAGGCAGATTGACTTGAGTAGCAGATTTGGAACTACAGGAAAACAACTAGAAGGACGCTTCCAGGAGTTTCTTTTTACAAGAAACCTACAAAAGGGGATTTCTTTTACTTACAGTTTACATTCCTACTTAAGTGGAGTTTGTTTGGATATTCCTTTTCTGAACCATGATGTTCACCGCTTTCAACGCTGAGTGCGACTCTTCCTCCCGCTGCAGCACGGCTTCCCCGTCCGGGGATAACCTGGGATACTACCCGTCCCCGGCCGGATCTTACTCCAGCATCGGTTCTCCTCAGTCGCAGGTATGTTAAGCCAATAGTTGTACAAAACTATAAAGTTAATAGGATAGCAATAGTTTTTGAACCTCAAAGAAAAAGTTTGAGTGAACGAAATAACTGCTGTTTTCATTCATTCATTCATTCATCCGCCTGAAAACGTCACAGCTGACATCATGTGGATATTTTTAAACAGGCTTTTGCTGCAGGCTCCCCCTTAAATTAAATGTTTCTTATCTTTTTTTTTTTTATTTCCTCCAGGACTTCACTGACCTGACAGCATCAAGTGCCTCCTTCATCCCCACCGTCACAGCCATATCCACCAGCCCGGACCTGCAGTGGATGGTGCAGCCTCTGATCTCCTCAGTGGCCCCCTCTCACAGAGCTCACCCCTACAGCTCCAGCCCAAGCCCGGCTTACCCCAGAGCAGCCGTGAAGGCTGCACCGTCCAGGACTCACGTCTCTTCCAAAAGGGGCAGGATGGAACAGGTAATTATGGTTCGATTACACCGTTATAGCTTCGCAATGATGGCTAAAAGCACATGTAGAGCAGAAAGTCTTACTTTGTTTCATGTCATGTGCAGATAACCCCTGAGGAGGAGGAGAAGAGAAGAATTCGCAGAGAGAGAAACAAGCAGGCAGCAGCTAAATGCCGCAACAGGAGGCGAGAGCTTACAGACACCCTGCAAGCTGTAAGTATCCCAAAAGATTTCATTTATCAACATGGATTTACTGCCAGAGCTAGTAGCAGAGCAATCCAACTAAATGTCACTTCCTCTTTTTTTATTTCTCAGGAAACTGATATGCTTGAGGATGAGAAGTCCAGCTTGCAGAATGACATCGCCAACCTGATGAAGGAGAAGGAAAGGCTTGAGTTCATCCTGGCAGCCCACCAGCCCATTTGCAAAATCCCCTCAGAGCTGGACACGGACTTCCTGGTGTCCTCCATCTCCGCCCCCGTCTCCTGCCACTCCTCCGTCGTGCCTTCCTCCCAGCCCGCCACCTTTACCTCAGCCTCCAACTCCATCTTCTCCAGCCCCGCCTCCGTCGCCGTCGTGTCCGGCAGCGCCGCCGTCAAGATGACCGACCTGGACTCCTCCGTCCTGGAGGAGTCCCTGGACCTGCTGGCCAAGACGGAGCTGGAGACGGCGCGGTCGGTGCCCGAGGTGGACCTGTCCAGCTCCGTCTACGCCAGCCAGGACTGGGAGCCCCTCCACGCCTCCGCCAGCGGCGCCAGCAGTGACTTTGAGCCCCTGTGCACGCCCGTGGTGACCTGCACGCCGGCCTGCACCACCTACACGTCTTCGTTCATGTTCACCTTCCCCGAGGCGGAGACCTTCCCCACCTGCGGCATGGCCCACCGGAGAGGCAGCAGCAGCAACGAACAGTCCTCGGACTCACTCAGCTCTCCAACCCTGCTGGCCCTTTAAAGACTCTTCCACAGACGATAATAATTCTTCCTCAACGAAGCCCGTTTTGAGCTAGATGTGCAGCTTACAGGGCTATGGAGCAGACTTGTATCAGGAAGCTAATTATTTATGATTTTTATCTGTCTTTATTAATATATACTTGCCTATTACACCAATGTAGCAAGTTAATAAGCATGTTTCAAACAATAGTTGTTCTGAGTTCCTATACGATTAAATGGTGCTAGTTAACGAAACTTATTGTTTATTGATCTGTCGTCAGAGCAATAGATATTATTAGTATTTTTTGAGAATTGTGTGATTGTCTGTGAACCTTTTGGTGTGCTTTGTCCTAACCATGGTGTGAGTGGTCTATCAAACTATGAAGTTTTCTGTGAAAACATTTGTGCTTTTAATTTATTAAATTTTTATTTTTCTACATAGTATTATAAGAAAAAAAACCTGTTGTATATGATGTGAATAAAAAAAAACATAGCGATATTTAAATTCAAGTTACTTGTTATGCTTCTGATTTCTTATAGTCACAGTATTTCTACCCACGCACTTTAAAAAAGATATTTCTGATAAATAATCTAAAAATGATCCAGTTCGGGGATAGCAGTATTTTTTTTCCTTCTCCTCCACAGGCTCTATTTATTGTTCCGTCTGTTGCCAGGGCTGGCTGTACGTCAGGGATATGACGTCAGTGCGTTATTTTCCTCTTCTTCTTTTTTTCTTGCAAAGCTATGCGCGATTACGTCTTATTTCCGTGCCCAAATATAGAAGCCTACGGGGAGCAGCTTTTTGCTGTCTGCTGCAGCGGCAGCGAGAAGACAGACAACAGAAAACCCGAAAATTAAAGAAAAAAAATAGACCTGAGCCTAAGAGGGTTTTACTTTAGAGGTAAAAAGAAAAAAAAAAAAACAAAGAAAGGAAAGTTTTCAGCCGTTAGCGTGTCCGCAGAAAAGCGGAAAGGAGCCTCGCGCTTCTTCCGTAAACGTTCACGTCTGAGAAATCGCACGAGGATCCGAAAGCGACGCTTCGACCACAAACTGGTGTCGGTTTTTGCGTCTTCGGTTCTGAATGCGTCAAAATGCATCAGAGCCGCGACCCTGAGACGCAGAAATAAAAACATTCTCAGAAATGATTTATGGGCCATGGTTAAAAAGCAGGAAGATGTTTGGACCTGAAGCAAAAGGTTGACAGCATGTAAGGCTAATATCGATTTTTTTTTTTTTTTTTTTTTGCTGAAGTCTGTCTGTTAGCGAAATATCTCATGATATATGGAACAGATTTAAATGAAACTCTCAAGTAGTAATGTCTGGATGTACCTCTACAACTGATTAGCTTTTGGGTTGTACACAATACAAGAAGACCAGCACAGCTAAGCAGAATTACAAAACACAAAAATAGTTAAACCTTAGCCAGTTTTACAAATTTTCAGCTATAATTTGACATGTTAGTAGTTGAGAGGCTTCCCCATCACATACTCTAAGTTTTAACTAAGTGCACAAGATCTGATGTTAAAATCTGCCTTTAACTACTAAGAGTCAATTATATCTGTCTGTTATCAAAATATCTCATGGACTACCTAACAGATTTACATGAAACTCCCAAATACTAATGTCTAGATGTACCTCTACAACTATATAACTTATAGAGTCGACACAATGCAAGATGACCGCCACAGCTAAGCAGTCTTACAAAACACAAAAGTACCCAAAACTCAGCTAATTTTACAAGTACTGAGCAATAAATTGGTGTGTAAGTAGCTGAAAGGCATACCCATCACTTGCTCTGAGTTTAAACAAAGTGCATGAAATTTAATGTTAAAAGTTTGCCATTAACTATCCGAGTCAATTGTATCTGCCTGTTAGCAAAATATCCCATAAACTACCTAACAGATTTAAATGAAATCTCTTGTGGGATAAGCGTTTGGTGCACATCGGCAAATGATTAACTTTTAAACATAAAAACAATAATTTTTAAAAACTGTTTTTGTTCCCTTAATGCTTTAACATCAGCTATCGCTAACTAACTTTGTTAGCAAGAGTTTCTCATGAAGAAGAAGATAAATTTTAAAAAACAAATAATTTGAAATAGCATTTGGAGTTATCCCAATAAAAGATGACTTCATTTGACATCTGGTAAACCTTTGTTCGTTTGGTTGCAAATACATTTGCGAGCCACGAAAACACAGACTTATTACAAATCCCATTTATGTCAAATAAGAGGCAAAACTTCTCCGATTGCTTCGACGACACTAACAGGTAATGTGTTCCTCACCGAATTGTGCAACACTTAAATAAGCTTAAAATCCTTATACGTTTATTTTTCTTTTGTGCTAAGTTCGTTTGATTCATCTTTATTTCATCATGTACGGGATGGTCGGAAGAGGGGTTGCCTAATAGCTTTGACAGGAAGTGCGCAGAGTGTGTGTGTGTGTGTGTGTGTGTGTGTGTGTGTGTGTGTGTGTGTGTGTGTGTGTGTGAAAGACACACACGCACTGCTCTGTGGAAGGCTATGTCTGACAATAACTAACTAACTCTGACGTTTGATGGTGTGGTCACACCCTAATGTGTAACCCAACACCATGATGTGGCACTTTAAAAGGCCTTTCCCATCAGATTTTGTAGGGAAAATAAATTTTAAGCAGTTTTAATAGTCAAAATGTGCAAAAAATTTGAATATTTATGTTTGCGTACGTTAGAGCTTCCTGTTTCATTAGCTTGCTGCTGTTGCATAAGAGCCACAACTCTGACTAGATGTGTTTTCTTTTGCACTTTGATGAGCAAAACCTCCTTTTTTCCCCCCCTCAGTAAAGCTCATATGCGAGCAGGTCTATTAATATCCCTCTGCCGGGCTGCAGGGAGATGGGGTAGCAGCAGAAATAGCAGGTGCCTATTGCTTCTTTTAAACATCAGCATCAACAGCAGTAAAATTAGACCAGTGTGACGCCAACCTGCGTCGGTGCTGCAGCCCATCGGGGAGGGAAGCAGGCAGTGTATGGCGATCGCAGAAGGAGAAAAGGAAAGTAAGGCATGGGCGAAGGGAAGGAGAGGAGGAGGAGGATAGGGAGGGAGGCAGACAGAGATCCCTGCCTCTGTGGAAGTGCGAGAACAGTGATGATGGAACAGAGTTCGCCTACGTGACGACAAACACAACAGCTCCGTTTGGCTCGGAGAGCCCAGGTACTGTTTGTGATGAGAGGGGGCTTACAAGTGATTTACGAAGCCATAAATGGTCTTCCTCCTGTGGCTGAGGGTCTCATTGAGTGGGGGGGAATAATGAGTGAAAAAAATCAGTCTTAAAACAAAATCAGTGCGTTGCATTGTCATCACGACACAATGAAGATATCCTTATGTTAAAGGGGCTCACTGCAAATTCATAAAGACTGTTTAAGAAACAAAAATCTACACAACATCTTTCTGATATCAATGATTTAAGTGTCCGTGGATCAAAAAGACACGCCACCAGCTACGTGCGTTTGTTTACCTGCGTAAACAGCCGAAGTGACTGAAAATAGGTCAACAATGATGACGTTCATGAAAAAGCTGTTTGGGTTGAAGAAGTCCAACAGGTTTGACGTCGTGGGCAAGCAAAAGTTTTGCATGTGTTTGAATGCTGATATTTGTTGTTATGGCATTCCCATGCCCTGTTTGACCCTTAATTTATATTTATTTATTTCACTTTCAGACTTTAATTTATTTTATTTAACAGGACAGTGCATATTAATAACTGTGATGTGCCAGAATTAGCCTAAGGCTAGTTTTCACCTACCACTTTATACATCAAATGCATGCTTATTCACAACCAAAAGGTCTTGATTCAGCTGAGTGCTTTGTTTACATTGAGCGTGTACCCGCATTTTAGAGTGATCTATAAATACCTGGAAAACTATAGACGTAAACTATTTTAACCTGCACTGTTTAGATGAGGTTCAGTACAACCGTTGTTTTTAGTTAGTTTTATTTTATCCTTTGCAACGAGGAGCTTTAGTTGTAACATTAGGGATTATTTGATAAACATTTACTTCAGCTGAAAAGCAAACATTGTAAAAAAATTTGTAGGCTGATTAGTCTTTATTAAACGTAGATACAACTCTTTCCTTCTCTTCCTCTGGTCCATGTTGAGTGTGGTACACTGTCACCAAACAGTGAGTACCTGTAGCTCTATATACTGACTGATTACAAGATTGTAGACACATGTGATGCTAATTAGTGGACACGCCTTGATTTAGCAGGACACTTTGGTCACATTATTTTCAGGGGTAGCATCGTTTCTGTCCAGGCCTGTTTTATGAGTTTTATTTAAAAAAAAGAATTTGTTGACTTTCGTTTGTTCAATTTTATAGAATTTTTATTTATTGTTATTTTTTGTCAGATACAAGCTATTTCTGTGACCGTTGTGGGTTTTTCTTTCTTTAAACAACAACAATTTTGTCCACGTGTGCATGTGATATAGCGTTAGCTCCCAAGCAAACACACACATATATGGTGATATACCATTAGCTCCCGAGCTAACACACACACACACACACATGTACGTGTGTGTGTGTGTGTGTGTGTGTGTGTGGCAGTTTAGCATTATCTCCTGAGCTAGTACACATATATGGCTCTATAGCGTTAGCTCCTGAGCTATTGCCATATAAAGCTAGTTCTCGAGCTAATAATGTTAGTTCAGCAACTAATATCACATGCACACGTGGACAAAATTGTTGTTCAATTTTATAGAATTTTTATTTATTGTTGTTTTTTGTCAGATACAAGCTATTTCTGTGACCATTGTGGGTTTTTCTTTCTTTAAACAACAACAATTTTGTCCACGTCTGCATGTGATATAGCGTTAGCTCCCAAGCAAACACACACATATGGTGACATACCATTAGCTCCTGAGCTAATATATGTATATATATATA
>NW_013952444.1:2017830-2026440 GCF_001266775.1 Austrofundulus limnaeus
AAATATATGTTTATTAAATAAAGTCTAATGTTACAACTAATCATGGATCCCTTTAATTAAAAACAGGTGAATTAAATTGTGTTTCTGAAATTAAACAAAAAACAAAAGTTGTAACTCTGCTTCAACTCGTCTCTTTTTGATAGTTTCATTAAAATAATTAAAACTGAACTTTGCTGTGTTCTTACAGTATTTTTTCTGCCTGCATTTGTTTTTCAGAATATTCTCGTGGGCACGTCAATATTCATGGTGAACGCCACAGATCCAGACCAGGGCACCGGCGGCAGCGTCCTCTTCTCCTTCCAGCCTCCTTCACCCTTCTTCGCCATCGACGGAGCCCGAGGCATCGTCACCGTCACCAGAGGTCTGGACTACGAGACCACCACAGCGTACCAGCTGACCGTCAACGCCACGGTGAGCTCACAGGCGGGAGCTGCTGCAGAAACACCGGCCGGGTTGAGGTCCGTGTATCAGCCGTGTTTGTTTCTTCTTCTGCTAGGACCAAGACAAAACCAGGCCTCTGTCCCGACTGGCCAACTTGGCCATCGCCATCACCGACGTCCAGGACATGGACCCTATTTTCACCAATCTGCCGTACAGCACCAACATCCTGGAGAACGTTCCACTGGTCAGTAATGAATTCACTGAGTGGTTCCACAGTTTGGATTGTTCTGATGGTTTATAGTGAAACTGTCTATTGTTTACATTTAACGTGCCATAAAGTCTTCCTTTTTCTTTCCATTGCTGCTCGTCTCCAGCTCCACCTGTCCTCTGTTCATAAAACTTTTTTGAAGCTTTCAAACCACAAACTACCAATTTAGTTCTTATTGTTTATAAGAACTAAAGTGGTTGTTGTTGGTCTTATTTTTCCCTTGTTAGTTCTGTGGCCATTTATAGCCCCTAGAACGTTCTTTGTGTCTTTTTTTAGTTCCTTCTTCAGAGTAAGGGCTTAAAAGTACCTGTAACACACACACATATATAAAATACACACACACACACACATACACATTAATGTACATATATATATACGTATGTATATATAGATATTTAGAATTATCTCCTGAGCTAGTACACATATATGGCTCTATAGCGTTAGCTCCTGAGCTATTGCCATATATATGTGTATATATATATATATATATACGTATGTATATGTGGCAATTTAGAATTATCTCCTGAGCTAGTACACATATATGGCTCTATAGCGTTAGCTCCTGAGCTATTGCCATATAAAGCTAGTTCTCGAGCTAATAATATTAGCCCAGCAACTAATACCACATATTTATTAGTAACATAGCTATATATAACGTAACTAATGACTAAAAAATCTTTAACTTAGAGTTTCCTCACAGTTTTGCACCGGAACACCTAGTGTCATAATTTACCCATATGCTTTGCGGTGTAAATATACATATAAATATACATAAAGAAGCAGGTACAGATAATGTATGGATATAAATGTATGTGTGACAATATGTTTTTTAAAATTTATAAAAACCAAACAAGCTTTTACAGTCCTATTTTTATAGTTGTAATAAACGTTTATCAAATGTTGATTAACTAGTCGAGGTTCTCTTTAACCTGAATGAAGAACCAACACTTTAAATTGACCTCATCCTGGATTACGTGGGCTTCTCTGCTTCCTCCTGCCCTTTTTTGGTTGTTTGTTTATACTTTCAGTAATGAGAGCAGTTATTTGCAGGGTGTGTCTTGCATTCAACACACGTACACCTTTTATGAAAGTGGATTGTTCTGTTCTGTCAGTTCTGACATGGAGCCAAAAAAGGGATAATTAAAAAAAAGGAAAGAGGAAAAAAAAGGCGAGGTAAATCATTCGTGAGAAAGACTTTTTACAAGTGGAGTAGCTACAACTTGCATTTGACATACTGCACGTATTTCAAAATCTATCCTGTGTGGTCATGATGTGTTTTGCTAACAGATAAAATCCTCTCTTTGTCTTTTAGTGGTGGGCAGTAATTGGGAAAAAAATCTTCAAAGCAAAACTGCCACATGTGATATTCTCAGTTGGGTTGAGGTCTGGGTTTTGATCAGACCAAAAGACCGTGACCCTGACATGACCTCTTGACCACCACAGGTCATGTCTCCTAAATTTCACCAAAAAGTTCCTCCAAACCAAACAGTTTTACTGACTTTACTTAGGAGACCTGTTCTGATCTCAATTATTCAAGTCTATAAATATAAATTCTATCCTTTTTCTTTCCAGCGCACTTTTTTTCTGCAGCACAGAGGAGAGCGTAATATGCTATTCTTGGAGGTCTGTTTTGACGCACTAAGCTACAATACTGGAGGGATTTCTCTATCCAATAATTACTGTTCACCTACTGCCAGACTCCCCTCTCTGCAGTGTGTCCTCGTCACGTCTCGTGGGATCAGCAACGAGGATGTTTCCCTGGAAACTGGACAGCTATATTGTTCATTACTGTGCTATCCCTGAGCTGCTGCCAAAAAAAAAAAATGGTTTTAGGATTTTTACGTTTTAAAGTACGTTGTGCACACGTTGTTAAAGATATCTGATTATGCATTTTGAGTTGTACATGATATAATTGTGAGTTTATTTTTGAAAAAATACCATCTCAGATTGGGATTTATTCAGCCGGAGAAATCAAAGCTCTTCGATCGATCGCCTGCGGTTCTCCCCACCTTGAAATGATGTGTTTGCACAAGCCTTCCCACACACTGCCACTCAATATCAGGCTCAGTAAATGGCCACTCAGACCCACTAGGAAACCCACACTGACGATAGTCTGCGGTTTATATAAGACTCCCACTACAATATTGTTGAAAAAGATTGCCTCGAATGAATCAGTCTCACAGAAGCACCTGAAAGTGTGCTCCTCCTGCTTGCTATAAGGATTTCTTGCAAAAAAAAATTGAAAATAAACTTCTCGATCGGAGAGCATGTGAGGGCAGATCTTTCAGGATCTTTCAGGTCAGGGTTATTATCTCTCCCACACCCTGCTTGAACATGATGTTCCTTTATAACGTCTGAGTGTCCTCAGGCGCGCACGGCTCATGTCACGCTGCCGCACAACAGCCAGCGATGAGCTACGATACACACATTAAATCATATGTGACTTGGAGTTACATGGGCAAACCTTCCCACATTTCCACATTGTAAAACCTGACCATTGTGCTGGATGATTAACTACGTGCATTTGCCCTGTTTTCAGTTCCGGTTTAAGCGAAGGAATGCAGTTTATTGTGTTTCATACCTCAAACAACACGTAATAAAAGCGTACACTGAATATATTTATTGCTTTCCAGATAATAAAATAATCTAACCTTAAATGCTCCCTCTCTAGTTTTCTTATCACAGCTGAGAGCTGTTCACATTTGTGGCTGCTTTGTTGAGGCAGATCGCTGCAACACTACGGGGAGTGGAAGTGTACAGCTGAAAATGATCAAAACAGTTTCTACATTTTTATTTCTAACTTATCCTCAAAAGCTAAGTGATAAAGTGTTGCTTTTAATGTGATCTTTGCTTGTGTTTGTAACGATTTTTTACATTGCATATGTGAAAACCTTCCTTGTGACAAACCCACTGGTAAAAAAGAACAATCATAAACCCCATCAAGGAAGGATCTGGGATCTCTTTCTTTTGGTTATGCTCCATAGCTCATGACCACCGGTGAGGGTTGGAATGTAGATGGACTGGTAAATTGAGAACTTTGCCTTTCGACTCAGCTCTTTTTGCAACATTTCAAATTCAGTTATGAGTCCAAAAATAAGGAGGACAAGCCTTGTTGCATTGTTGTATTCTTTGATAATAAAAAAGCAAGAGCTTTTCTGGTCTACACCAGAAAGTGATTCCCAAGGATTGTTTATGTGCAGGAATTATTTTAATGCAAATACTGAACATAATGTGCTCCCGTTGACAAAAAAAAAAAAAAAAAAAAAAAAAAACTCTGAAACTTTATTATAACAAGAAGATGATTGCATGAATGTTTTTCACTTTGTCAATGCTTTGGATGTTTCCCTCCTTGTGTTTCTTAAGTTACACTTTCAAATTTTTTTTTTTTTGTCTGTGAAAGAAACAGCTCCCTGCACCTGTTGCTTCTGGGCCAGGAAGTTGTTGCTTAAAACTAAAGAAGAAAACCATTTTCATACTAACGCTCACGTTTAGTTCAACCAAATGGGTTTCGTGCTTCAGTCTCATCCCTATATAACGGATCTGTATTTTTCAAAGGTTGCAGAAATAATCAATACTCAGTGTAGGTGGAACATCAGAAGTGGGCGATTGCATTCAGGGGGGCTGAACAGGTTTGTTTAAACAAGTTTTGCAATAGGGTTGGGAATTTCTGGAAACTGAAATCTTAAAAGCACATATTTCTTTGCTGTGCGATTGGCCTACCTTATCTGTAAGGATACTAGGAGTTTAACCATTGAGCAGAAAAGGATATAAGTATGAATATTTCAACAAAAAAATCCATTAGTTTAGTTTGCTTTCATTTTTGAACAATATTTGTGAGCAGGATTCCAATTAAATTAGTATTTTGTTTATGCAAAACAATTTTCATGTAAAATTTTCCCTAAACTTGTTATAAAAACAGAGCAGCGTCAAAGTTTAAAATATACTTAACTGCACAACTTTTGCAGCTGTACTCCTAAGATGCTTTGTAAAGTAAAATAATTCATTTGAGTGGAAAAATCTTTCCACCTTCAGACATTAAAGTGAATTGTTGCTCAAAGCAAAACATATTAAAAATGTGATCTAAACACATGCATCAACTGATGATTGGTGATCAAAAGGTAAAAGTAGTAAGCAAACGCTCACCTGTAAATATGTAGGTAAATGATGGCTATGATGTATTTATCATCTTCTTTCTTTGAAAAACAGGTTGAATTTTTTGGAGCTTTTTATATTTCTAAAAATAAAAAAAATGTTAGTGTTATATCATATAAGAATAGAGTTGCTCTGAATAAAAAGTCTACTTATCCACGACCTTAGGAACATAATTAGAATGCAGTTCCGCCTCCGGACCAGCGGCGGCGCTGTAGCGCTCATTCAGACCGGTTGTGTGAGTTGGAGCTCGGCGTTAAGCTGGCTAGCTGGCACGGGCTGGTTGGTCCTTCGGTTGATGGTAGCCATGGCTCGAGTTGCTGCGCTGTTGCTTTTGCCGGTTCTCATTGAATCGGTCTTTTCAATCTCATTCTTTTTGCCGGTGAACACCAGAAAGTGTTTACGAGAGGAGATCCACAAAGACGTCCTGGTGACGGGAGAGTATGAAATCAGCGAGCAGGCGAACACCAAAACTAACCTGAAGGTGAGCACAGACTGGCAGTAATTTTACGCTCAGCTTAAGCTTCTTGCCTCAATAAAAGGTTAATTTGTACGGAATCAACAATGCAGTTATATAAAAAAACTTTTCTGGTCATTACATGTTCTACTGTTGATGGAAAGCGCCTCCAAATGAATAGCAGCTGTGTTAGCATGTGGCTACACCAGGCCCCAAAACTCGTCTTCCTGGTTTTACTTGCTAATTAGCCAGCTAGCAAGTTAGCTGTCACCAACGCTTATAGAAGATTTCTTTCGGATTAATTTTATTTTTCTTTTATGTATGAACTCAAATTACGCTAGCAGTAAAGAGCGCCTAGTGTATAACCCTTTTATTGTCTTTGACGTTTCTTTATTGTGTTGCGTTCAATGTCCTCGCAGCTCTGTCGCTGTTACACGTCAGTCTTACTCATACTGCAGCATAAATCATTTACACGTCAACATTTGCATCAGTGAATACTATAAAATATAAATCTATTCATTTCTGCTAACAGCTATCAATGGGGCGACCGTTTTTACATTGTTGATTAATTTATAAAGGTTTTATTATAAACAGGAAGTTTTATTTTTCCTAACAGCTGCCAATGATTGATTTGTATGCAGTCGCTGCAAAGAACACAAACATGCTTAAAAACAGTCTTTGTAATATTTGTATTTTTAAAAGCTAGTTCCATAAAAAAATCTGCGAAGAAACAATGAGTTGCAAACACTTAGATTAACTTAAAAAAATGCACATCAGACTTTTTAACTAGAAAATACATTTTGAAATGATTTAAAGACTGGTTTTATGCCACTTCATTCAAATCTTGTTTTTTGCAGATCACAGACTCTTCCAGCCACACTCTGTACTCCAAGGAAGATGCAACAAAGGGAAAGTTTGCGTTCACCACGGAGGACTACGACATGTTTGAAGTTTGCTTTGAAAGTAAATCGCCCATGGGTAAGTGTGTCAACACAAAATTCAGCCTGGATCTGAACTGGAACCCAGTCCCAAGGGATTTCAAAATACAATATTACATGCATTCATTTTATTAGACTCGTATGATTGATATAATCACATTATTTCAACATTTTCCAGGATCAAGGATTCAGAGAGATTTTTAAACTGATTTAAGTGGTTTAGAAGAATATCCAAAACTTGTCATGCATATAATAAAATTAAATGCAATGACAGTTTGAATTTCTTTATCTTTGTGGAATTGTGCAAGCTTTTGAATCGTAAATGTCATAATCAGAATCAGTTTTATTGCCATTGTCGATGAACAGGATTCACAGACTAGGAATTTGCTTCAGTGTAAAGGTTTTAATAGGTAACAAATATAACAAAAGAAGAAAATACAAAGGATAAAGGAAAAATATAATAAAATATATAAAACATATGTACTGTATAATTTACAGGAACTGGAAGAGTGCCGGACCAGCTGGTCAATCTGGACATGAAACATGGTGTGGAGGCCAAAAACTATGAAGAGGTAAGTTTCCGGAGGCTGAAATCTATTTTACATGTTGTAGGAAATTAATACGCTCAATTTAATGGGTTACTTTAACATAAAATAGAGCATATGAATAAAAATTATATACATTCATGTTAGGCTGCCTTCAGGACCAGGCCTCTGTTGCAAAAGATTTGCCTGGTTTAAGGTTTGGAAAAATCGTCACGCGATGACATTTTCATGTGATACTATCAAGCGCACCTGTGAGCTTGTGTTACTAAAGATATGCTGCCATTCCATGTTGGGGAAAAGGTGGGTTTCAATTTTATTTACTGTTTTGACTTGTTAAAATTAAGAAGTTAGTTTGACTGATTTAGAGTCCAAAACATGCAAGTGTAATTGTGATCTACTAGCCTGGCCCTTGCCTTCCTACTCAGTTCTGCTCAGTTCTAGTTTCCCTTCACTGCTCCGTCTGGGATTTCTCCCATAGAAGAGGATTTCTTCAGGAGAATTTTGTTTGGGCCAATCAGAGAACAGAAGGCGGAGTTTTGAATGACGTCGATTTTTTGTGCAGTGTCTGCTTGTAGTTTAGCAATGGCAGCAGAGGAAGTGAATGAAGCCAGTCTGTGTTGATAAGGCTTCCAAATTAAATTAAATGAAATTTGTCTGACAAAGCAGCAGCAGCTCTCATTTACAGTCGTCTCGTTCGGCTCAGTACTTCTCTCCTCTCAGTAGGGTTATTTACTGCGCACGCAATTTCCGGTTAGCTTCTTAGCTTAGCCTCCTTCACATGACCAACAGATCCAATCAGTTTAAACTCTAACAGAGGCCACGCCTCTAGCAAGAATCGCTTCTCTATAGCCGAGAGTCCAGACCCTCGTATGAAGCAAAACGAAGGACAAGGGTCTGGTTTTTACCAGGCTAGTGGTCTATTAATTGTCATTTTATTAATTGTTATCGGCTAAATGCTACAATTAATCATTATTAGCCTGATTAAATAAAGGTAAATAAGTTAATATGAACTCTTGATGTTCCTAATACAGTTTGTCAAAAGTGAAATCAATGAAACAAACAAATACATATATTTTTTCTTCCCATCATTAATTTGCAAGGGGAAAAAAGTTAACAAAAATTTGCAAATCATTCCTGTAGCTGTTGCTCAACATTAAAGCAAATCATGACCTAATCAGGTAAAACACATTATTGCATTTATAAATCAGGTCCAGTCACTTTGTGGGTGTCTCTTCTCGCTAATATGAAGCCTTAAAAAATGTCAGTTTATCGTGGCAGAGATAAAAAGATGAATCCATTCTGTGTGTTTCCAGCCCTATATGACACTGCATTACCACGCCAGTTTGTAATCTCTCTGAGGGTCCGGCCCCCTTTGGTGAATCTTGAGAAATAAAGAAGGGGGAACTCATTTGACCTGAGTGTTACCTTCCCCTCCCACACATGTAAACATTCCAATAATGAGTGCGTCGGTGGATATTCAGAGGGCATTCCTGTCTGCGCACAGGAGGGTGGAGCTCCAGCTGCGCACGTATTTACTTGCATCACACGTGAAGAAATGTGCAAGCTGCAGCAAAGAGGATGTTCTTGAAAAGTTTCACAACGCTTGGGGCTGTTTATTTGGCAGATACAAGTTGTGTGTTTGTTTTCGTTCCAGTCGTTAAGATCTTCAGATTTCGACTAAATAGAAATGTGTGCCACATGTGAGAGATTTTAGCTTCACAGTTGAAGTACTTAACTAAAAATTACCACATTATGAAAAGCAAATACCATTATGCAGTTAGACTCAAAAAGGAGAGAACAAGTACTTTCTTAGGTTTTAATATATGTGTGTGTGTGTGTGTGTGTGTGTGTGTGTGTGTGTGTGTGTGTGTG
>NW_013952444.1:2031675-2039673 GCF_001266775.1 Austrofundulus limnaeus
GACTAAACAGGGCTGGTGTGAATACACTGTGAGGCAGGCAATATGTTGGCTCGGCAGCTGACCGGACAGCGCGCGGTCACATGGTTGTTCAGTGTGTGTGTGTAGTCCAAAACTTTCAATTACTTTTATAGAATAAGTTAATCTGGTTTAATAAAATGTGCTGTATCATCAAATCCATTATGAGGAAGATGCTAATTTAAACTTGTAACCTTTGTTATATATATGTATAGGAAAATTTTTATTTATTTATTTTAACAGTCATTTATCAAGTTAATGGGAACTTAGAATGTTTTTAACACTTTAAAGAGTCTTGTTTAGGTGTGATGTTTTGTGTAAAAGTTCTTTATATACACTTAGTTTCCTCCCCACACACGTTTATTTCAACCCACCGAAATATTCAATCGTCCTCATGAACTTCGGCCATTTTTCTGTCTTTACCTTCATTACTGCACAAGTAGTTTAAGTTATGAAGTAAAATACTATTTTTGTTGTCTCTTTAGTTTCCCTGAATTTGGATTTGTTAATTTTTTTAAATTGTTTCTACAAGACAAACTTTATTCTTGTATTTGGCATCAGGTTTCGCTAAAGGTTTTAATAGAAAAGTAGTTATCAGAGCATTTCTGTCGCAATTAAGGATAACGGATTACGACATGTACAGTATTACACTGAAGTCCTGTGCTGCGCCTCTTTTCTTCATGACTTGCTTTCCAGGAGTGGGGCTTTTGTGTAATATTTTGAAGTCACTCTGAGCAATAGCTTTAATGTCTTTGTCAATATCCGTTTAATCTTTTTGGTTGAACTTGAGCTGGTGCGTGTTATTTTCAGGCCAGTTTTTATGAGCGTCCTTTTCAAGGTGGCATGACTGAGCTGACGAGAGGAGTAGCTTAAAACTGCAAACTGCACTTGTCTTTTAATAAAGTTTAAAAAGTACTTATTGTACAAAAACAACTATGAAGCTAGTCGGATCAAAAACACCTTTTTAATATGACTAAAAATGTCAAAAAGGGAAAAACAAGGGATAATTTAAGGCTTAAAATCAACGTAATCTGTTTATTATAGGCAGTTTTCTTTATCTGCTTTAACGTCAAGGCTTCACAGCTCAAATGCAAACAACCCGGAAGACATTTTTAACCCGCCTTGCATGATTTCACGGCTCAAGAGTGACACCTGGTGGACTAAATGTTCACCAGCACAGCCTGTCTTGAAGCTGTTTGATTTCACTCTTCTTCACTCTGACCCTTCAGATCGCAAAAGTGGAGAAACTGAAACCTCTTGAAGTTGAGCTGAGGCGGCTGGAAGACCTGTCGGAGTCCATCGTGAACGACTTTGCTTATATGAAGAAGAGAGAGGAGGAGATGCGGGACACCAACGGTAAGGACAACAATCAATTAACTGGGAAGATTTAGAAAGAAAACTGAAACACCTGGTTGATTTGTTGCTTTATTTTGTAAGGAACAAGGTGAAACTCCCTGACCTGTTTTTCCCACTGTTGTCTCCAGAGTCCACAAACACACGCGTGCTGTACTTCAGTATATTCTCCATGTGCTGTCTCATTGGACTGGCTACATGGCAGGTCTTCTACCTGCGGCGCTTCTTCAAGGCAAAGAAGCTGATCGAGTAGATCCAGTCCCCTGGCTCCTGCCTGCCAGTCAGCAAACACATCCCAGCATCCACCCTTCTTGGACTAGCTTCAACAAAACAGCAAGCGGGGTTGAGGGGCTCTAGTTTTTAAGGTTGAGTGTGTCAAGGTTTTCTCGATGGGGAGGAATCTGCTTGTTTAGTAGCTGGAATCACTAAAAGCTCTGCAGACAGAGACATGGCTCGCTGCGTTTCTCTCTGTATTGCTTTTATTGCTGCAGCTCACTGAATTAGATCTTGTTCCTTCGATCAGTTCGATAGCTTTTTTTATTATTATTTGGAGCTCGGTTTGAGTGGATGTGCCATGACTGAATGTTTCTGCCCTTCTGTTGGAATATGTTCTTTGCCACGCCACACAAACTAGATCCTCGGTGCCCTTTTCTCAAGCGGAGCCTCTTTGAAAATATGGTTTGTTGTTACTTTAAAATGATTGGCAACCACTGAAGCTTTGTATTGTGTCACCTAAATAACATACATGTATTTAACAGTATATTTAGTTTATTTTTCACAATGTAATTGCCACTTAGTTGCTTTTACTGGTATCTTTTCTGTTGTGGAGGGTTTCTGTTCTGGTTATTTTCTTCAATGGAAAACCTTTTTTTTTTCTAATTCTTATTTTTTCTTTTTTTTGGGGCGCTCTTGCGTTTTCAGGTTGTTTCTGGAACAAATCCTGTTTTCACTCCCACGTAATTTCTATGATACATTTATGCAAGTTTCTCTTGTTAGAACTTAGGGGTCAGAGGTTGTGACAAGAAATGAAAAGTTGTCCGAACATTTGTTCTTTCGCTTTACATTCTTTGTTTCATTATACATGTGAAGTTTTCAGATTCAGTTCCCAGTAACTATCCTTGCAGATCCATCCAGTGTTCTTGGTTTGATTTTTTTTTTCTTTACAAACGTTTGAGGCTAGTGGGTTGTTGATGGTAGAAGTGGGCGTAAATGTGGGTTGTTGCAGATAATTTTTTTTTTTTTGGTCGGGGAATAATTGAGGCTGTCCTGGTACAGTTTTAACAATGAAACCTGCGCATTCAGCGCAGTCAGTGATTTTTATGTTATAAATTTTTGTAAATTTGTGTTGGACTTTTATTCAATAAAATATTGGATGGATTTACATGAGTTATTTTGTAGTCTAAAATGTCTTTATTTTTAATTACGTGTGTCTCGGTGGCACATTTAGCTGTCGCCTCTCATAAAGAAGGTTGCTCGTTTTTTTTTCCGTGCACTTGTGGGTTTTCTCTCGGCTCTCAGCATCCTTCCACAAACCAAAAACATGCATATTTGCTTAACTGTAAATTGTCCATGTGGTCCTGTGATGGACTTGGTACAAGGGTTTGGGCAAAATTGCATCGTGTGCAATTAATCATCAGGAAAAAACTTTAATCTGTTATTTTTTGGCAGTTTATGATTAATAAAGACTCACTGGAGATTTCACCGGTCGGTCCTCTTGATGCTCCTTTCCACTTCAAATATGACAAATGCATTTTTTTTAAAGTTCTGTAATTTGTCATAACTCCGGTTTTACTTGATCTGTCAACACAGATCAAATGGAGTGATTTAAAGTGGTCATGTGACTTGCACATGCAGGCATCCAGGGTAAAAAATCTGCTAAATACCCCAATTAATCGTGTTATTTTTTTTGTTTTGTTTTTTTTGTTTTGTTTTTTTTTGCCAGTATTGCCCAACTCTTGTGGTACTGGTCCAAGATGTGCCCCTTCTCTCACACACTGACCCAGAATGGTAAAAATGATAGTGGATATCAATGTCTACTGAAGGAAAATGTTTTTTTTTTCAGAAATTATCCGTTTCTGATGTCAAAAATAAAGATGAGATGTAAAAAATTGGTATGTTTACATACTGTATCTTCACGTTGCCATCATTTTAACATAGAAAAAGTGATTATGTTATGCTAACTAGGAATAAAGTTTTAGATAAATGTATTTGGTGAGACTTAGCTGCGGTTTCGAAGGTCGTCTGACGTTAAATAATTACCATATCTTTCACACAAGTTCAGTTGCTGGGTTGACCCCTGAAGAAGGGAGTACACGAAAGAAAAACTAAATAGAATTTGAACATTTTTTCTGTTTTTTAAAAAGTTCTTAAATGTTTAGAGACTTTTTGAGTCGTCAGCAGCTTCTTTTGCATATTAAGCTGATGTAATCAGCTGAAAACTGACTTTAGACTGATTCTCCCACACAGAATGCAAACACTTTATCCCATCTGTCTTCTGATTGATCCACAACTTTAGAAATAAACAAAGGATGAACCTTCTTATTTGATCATGAAACTGGAGTTGTGATGGTAAGTTACTGTGATTCATCCATTCTGGTGAATTTAACTCATGAAGACATTCCATAAAATTCCCATCTGTTATGTTTGTCTGCAGTAGAACTGGTGATGATCTATAATGCAACAAACCAGAAGAGATGAATGAGCAGAAGATGGAAGCTCCAGGATGTCGTCGTGGAAAACCACTGGGTTTTAAAAGGTGCGGCTGTTTTTTTCATCTTAGCTGCTCGAAAGGTGAAACTTCATTTAAAGTGCCTGTAACATCAATATTTTGTAACAAATATGAATGTATTTTTTGGAAAGAGGACATTGATAACATACTGTAAAAAAGATTTCACGCCGCTGAGATGAACAGTTATTCAGATATTTGCATTTTCAGTAACAGGAAGTGATGTCAAAGGGGAACGTCTGAATGCAAACAGCGCTTATACTATGGCTAACAACACAGACTGTAGAGAAGAATCTGATGTTTAGATTATTTTAATCACTAGCATAGTTAGACGAGATAGTCGTAGTTCAAATAATATTGTTTCAATAAACAAAAACCAGTGAGTTTTCTTTCTCAAAGAGTTCCCTTTTGATGTCACTTCCTGTTTCAGTTTAGCTGAGGCAACTTCCAAAGAAAATATGCCAAATGTGTGACATAACAGGTAAAATCATGTGTATCATGCCAAGTATCTTAAATATAAATATATTTTCTTTTGAGGTGTCCTGATGCATCTCAGTAATCCAGGTAAAAAATCAAAAAGAAAAAAATTGTGTAGGTCTTCTGGACGGGTTCTTCTTTAATGAAACGTTTTGTCTCTCCTCCAAGAGACTTCTTCAGTCTGAGAGTTTCAGGCAAAATTCAGGCTTTTAAGCCCTGCCTCCATGTGACTGATACTTACATCACATGGCTATCGTTGACACCTAATTAACACTTATTGTTAACAGGGGGTGGAGTGATACTGGCAATAGCAGCACTGTCCTCTTTCAGAGATGATGTTCTCATTCTTGATAGAGAGGAACGTTGGTTTGAGAGAGGAGTAAAATAAGCCATTTTTGTGAAGAAAGACCGTCCATCATTAAACAGAGGTGGAGGCCTCCGTTTTCAGTTGTCCCCCTCCCACAGCGCGGCCATTGCCAGTATCACTCCACCTCCTGTTAACAATAGGTGTTAATTAGGTGTCAACAATAGCCATGTGATGTATCAGTCACATGGAGGCAGGGCTTAAAAGCCTGAATTTTGCCTGAAACTCTCAGACTGAAGAAGTCTCTTGGAGGAGAGACGAAACGTTTCATAAGAGAAGAACCCGTCCAGAGGACCTATACAATTTTTTTCTTTTTGATATTTTCTTTGACTTTTTGTATTTCATGGATATTCAATTTTTTTTTTTTTTTTTGTTCAAACTTGCTCTATTGTTTCTCTTTTTTGTGACGGAGAGCAGAAAGAAAGACACACATTCGTTTTTTTGCTTGCAAATAACCCTGTTATCATATAATAAATACACTTATTTACATGAAACAAATATCAAAACATCCTTCTCTCCTCCCAGTGAAGATTATGTAGAACATACGGCTGTTTCAGAACGTTTTATTGGTTATTAACGGGAGCCTTTTCTCTGTCAGCCTGGTCCCTCTCACTTCTGCTGCTCCTCCTTGTTGATGATGTTTTTCAGGAGCGTCACCAGCTGTTTTTGCTGTCCCTCCTCCCAGCTCTTCATGAAGCCCCCGTAGCGTTTTTCTGCCGGGGGGCCGCTCCAGCGAAAGTGCTTCATCTTGTACGTGCCGTCCTTCTTCTCCTGCAGGCCTCCCAGGAGCTGCTGGTGCTCCTCCTCCGCCGCCTCCTCCTCCACGGCTGCCAGCAGATCGTTGGCCAGCCCTCGCCTCCTCATCTCCCCGGGGAACACCTCGGCAGACTCCTCCTGAACGCCGTTGGAGGTGTAGACTTTGACCGGGCGGCGTTTCCGGCCCACGGGTTTCCCCCAGCGGAAGTGCTCCATGGAGTAGGAGCGCTTGGCCTGAGGCGGGGAGGAGGAGGGGAAGGAGACGAAGGAGGAGGACTCTGATGGAGGAGCGGGCTGGAGGTGAGCACTTCCAGGGATGATGGGGGTCTCAGCAGTGAGGTCGGACCTGCAGATCTGGATGCACTCCTGAGATGAAGAGGAGGAAATCACCGTGTTTTAAAAACCTGATTTTTGGATCAAATCTGTGATAAATCCACCTGTTAAAGGTAACATTCATTTCTGTTCAGGTGATGGATTAAATAAAAATGAGGCATTTCTTAAATTTGGGAATGTTTGTGCTGAAAATGACAAAAAAGGCATAATTAAATAATTAATTTATTTTTCCCATTCAAAACTACAAAACAGCCAAAAAAGTTTACCATCATGCTGCTCTCAGTGTTCACATCCTGGCAGCTGGGATGTTCCCAGCATTGACTGACAGCTCCTCTGGCTCCGCCCACAACCACCATGACCACCAACAGCCACACAGGACACATCTCCTCTGCACCAATTAGAATAAAAATATTATTTTCTATTTTTTTTACTATTTTTCAGAATAATAACATAAAAATTGTTTAAACGGATATTATAAATTTAAAAAAGTTTTCTATGAGACAATAAATAAAACACATTTTGTGTATTGTTGCTCAGTAGCCCTGAATGGTGATACATTTGGTAAAATTTCTTATGAAACAAAAAAAAAATTAAACTTTTTTTATTCATATTAAATTATAAATAAAGTGTTAACTTTTTTGTTTGATCTAAGCTTTAAATTATTTATAGGGTTAAATTGATGTGATGTTTAATATTTAATTTTTTAAAATCTTTCAGTTAGAGACCAAGAAATACTGAAACATTTCACACACTTTTTCAAACATAAAACAGTCTAACAAATACAATGTTAAATATTTGGTTTAATTTCATGTTTTCTCAAATAAATCTTTTACTCTAATAAAATAAATCATTTTAAAGCCTTTAACCAAATCATCAATCAGAAAATACTTAAAGCAGAACATTTAAGATTCTCACCTGTTTCCTGTTTTCTTCTCTCTTTCCTCTTAGTTGTCTTCTTTTTCTAGATGAAGCTTTGCTTTTTGTTTGTGCTGTTGCTCCTCTTCTGATGTTTCGACCCGTTTTTCGACTTTTATATTCTGCCCGTCAAGGACACACACTCACACTCGTACACTAACGCGCACACACACATATAACGTCATTGTCAGCGTTCATTCTTGCTCGTAAACATCAATAAATAGAACATCTTCCGCCCTCCTCCCTCCAACCTTCACACAAACTCACTTTTCTTAAAAATTTTAAAAAAAATCAAACTTTTCTTTTGTGTTTATGAAAAAAAAGTATTTTTTATCAGTTGGCTTTGTTTTCTTTTAGGTTTATATTGTGTTTGCCGACCAAAAGAACACAAAACTTGACTCTAAAAGTGACCAGAAAACTCCCAGCGTGGAAATCTTTATTTTCTGCCGCCTGCTGTTTGTCGTGTGTTAAATGTCAGAGCACAGAGAGGCGGATTAACACGAAGGCGACATGTCGTCATCGGGGGGGAAGATGGGATTCAAACGTGTGAATCGGGGTGTACAGTTACAAACCCACACAGCTGCTGCAGCATCTTCCTTTTGTCCCGAGCTCTCGCCGGCACTAATGCCGTTTCTGCGCAGGATTTGTTTCTGCACGCTGATTTTCCAAGTACGACACCCGGGGTCACTGAGTTTCGGGCTTGAAATCTTTTCTTTATGATAAAAACACAAATTTTCAGATTTTTATTTGTTTTTTAAACCTATAAAACCAGTTTCATGTTTAACCTTGACTAATCACGAAACAGCATGTTCCTCGTCTCAGCTGTGCACCTCTGAGCAATAACTAAGCTCTACATGGTATTTCCTGCATAGAAACAGCTATGTGTGCTCTCAACATACAGATCTGGAAAACAAGAGCTAAAATCATCCTGGACCAAAAACCAATCACCAGTGATGCTGGCTTTAAGAACACTCATGCAAGAACCGTTCGTACGCACAGATTTGTTCTTAAGTTGTGCGTACGAGTGATTTAGGAGAATTTGTGGCATTCACCAATGTTT
>NW_013952444.1:2039898-2043978 GCF_001266775.1 Austrofundulus limnaeus
CACACTCCATACCAGTAAGTGGCGGTAATGCTACTAACAGTTTGTTGCCAACCGCCATAAAACCGACAAGAAGAAGAAGAAGAAGAGAGCAGCACTACTGCTCTGACCCGGATGTACTTCAGAACTACTTCCGTGCTAAAATATCTCATAGCAGAAATTTAGTTGGTTCTCTTTTGCCTTTTTTCGTTATTAATATTTTAATAATGCCAGGTCCGAACAAAGAAACAGATCTGACGGAGAGGGTCGAAGCTTTTCTATCCGACCTGAAGCGGGGAGGCAGCGGGACCGGACCTCTGAGGGGTTCGGCTGAGACTGCCCGAGAAACGACGGAGTTACTCCGCAGAATTACAGCCCAGGCTCGGTGGAGCAGCGCAGGTGCTTCCATGTTGTTGTTGTTTATTTGTACTTAAAGCAAACTATGATGTCGCAGCAAAGCGGTGAACCGAAGTGTCAAAACGGGGATAAGAGTTTGAACCAAAGTTTTAACAGCTGCCAGAACTAAATATCACATTATTAGTTAATTTTAGCCTAACTTTGAGCTCAACAAGCAGTTGTTCCCTCCTCCACTGCAGGTGTCCATGCAGAAACCTGTTAATCACCCATTCGTTCAAAATCAGATGAAACATCCAAAACATGCATTCTTGAGGATTATAAATGTGACGCACAGTTTAAAGATTTTGTGCATGAAAAACCATAAAATGTCTTTGCACATGTTTGACGTTAATGTTTTCTGTTTCAGGCGATCTGATGGAGATTATCCATAAAGAGGGCAGGAGAATGACCGCAGCTCAGCCATCAGAGACCACTGTGGGCAACATGATCCGAAGGGTGCTGAAGATCATCAGAGAGGAATACGCCAGGTGAGGAGGCCACCTCCTTTTTACTGATAAATTTAAAATTGGCAATAAATTATTTAACTACTGATCTATGTTATTATAGCGATAACTAAAGTTTGAACTCTGTGGTCATTAACTATATACTCTTCAAAATAAAATGCTTTTCGTTCATCTTAAGAGTGGACCTTACTGAGTTTAATGTAATGTTTCTTTTTTAGGCAGACTTTTGAAACGTTTATGATTAAAGATATCAAATGTTATTATCTTAATAGGGAAACCACTAAAATTGTAATAGTTTCAACTGTATTTTAAAAATATACATACAGAAAATCAACTGTACTCAAATTATTCAAGCAGAGTTTATTTTAATAAAAACTATTGCTGATCATTCTAACTTTTTTAAACTTGCCACTGTTTTCTTAACTGTTTTTTTATCAAAAGCAATAAATTGTGGACCACTCGTTTCTTATTTTCTGTAACTGAGAGGCATCAAAACTTTTAATTAAGACATTTCCAGAGCTACAAGTCAGCTCTGAAAGACCCACATCCAGATTCTGTGTGAAATAAGGCCCCTGCCGTGACAATATAAAGGTTGAATACACACCCTCTACAACGTGTATGTTTATTTTGTGCAAACTTTTACACCTTTAGGTCTCGAGGCAGCAGTGAAGAGGCGGACCAGCAGGAGTCTCTCCACAAGCTGCTGACTTCTGGAGGACTCGGTGAGGAAACCTTCAGGCAGCATTTTGCTCACCTCAAAGCCAATGTCATCGAGGCGATAAAGGAGTTGCTGACGGAGCTGGGTGCGTTGGCAGTTGAAGCAAAATCAAATTTGTTACTCGAGTCTAAAGCGTGCCCCCCCCCCCCCCCCCCCCCCCACATTTCCTTCATGGTTTTCAGAGGGAACCACCGAATACATCGCCATCCAGGCGCTGGAGCACATCCACTCCAACGAGGTCATCATGACGATCGGGCGCTCTCGCACGGTGGAGGCCTTCCTGAAAGACGCGGCGCGCAAACGCAAGTTCCACGTCATCGTGGCGGAGTGCGCCCCATTCTGCCAGGGACACGAGATGGCCACCGGCCTTTCCACAGCCGGCATAGAAACGACGGTGATTACAGACGCCGCCATATTCGCGGTCATGTCGCGAGTTAATAAGGTATTCGCCCGAGCTGAAGATGCTAGAACAGGAACGTGATCGGGACGTGTCGTTTCACGTGTGCGGTGGTTTCTGTGCAGGTTATCATCGGTACTCAGACGGTTCTAGCCAACGGAGGGTTGAGGGCCGTGAACGGGACACACACTCTCGCCCTCGCAGCCAAACATCACTCGACACCTCTCATCGTTTGTGCTCCCATGTTCAAGCTCTCACCTCAGGTCAGAGAAACACCCGAGTCCGGCAGCTTTGCACTTTCTTTGAAACGCAACGGATTTAACTTGAACTCCCTTTTTCTCTTTATAGTTTCCAAATGAGGAGGATACCTTCCATAAGTTTGTCTCTCCACATGAAGTCCTCCCTTTCACTGAAGGTTAGTTTAGTTTATTCATTTCATTTAAAACAAAAAACAAACAAAAATTTTTTTATACACATTAAAAACAAAAACAAAAAAAATACACAATATAAATACACAACAAAAAAATATATAAATCCAAATTGAAATGTACGACAAAGTATTAGGGCCACACAAGATTTTTTTTAATTATTTTTTTATTTTTATTTTAAATTACGAGAGTAAAGTCATAATATTACGACATTAAAGTCGTATAAAAATAAAGTCATAATATTATGAGAATAAAGTCGTAATATTACAAGATTAAAGTCGTAATATTACAAGATTAAAGTNCTTTTCCTGAAGATAGAAGAGTTTGTTGAATCTGACGTGACATGTTCGTACGAACCCTTYGTACGAACAAAAGTAAGAGAAATTTAGGATAAGAATACGAACATGTTCTTGCATGAGGCCCATTGTGACAAAACTCAGGAGGAGAAAAACACTGGAACTTAAATGCAAATCATCCTTGCCCATTTGAACATTTGGATGTGTTGTTTTATCACGAGTATTTGTCGTGCAATATATTATCTTTAGTCATAAAGGATATGAACTGTGGTGTAAAGTAGGTAAGAAAATGTGTTAAATCTTGAGAGCGTTGCTTCGGTCAGTCGTGGTGAAGAAAGAGTTCAGTCTAAAGGTAAAGCTCTCGATTTACTGGTCCGTTTATGTTTATTTTGGGGTTTTTTTGCAAAGAAATTAAAGTTTTAAAATACATAAATAAAGGTCTGAGTCTGGTTCTCAGCTAAATTGCATTTCACGTATTTGCAAATTACCAAAGTTATCTCTAACGTGCATCTGACACCCAAAATGTGACACATAACAGAAGTTCTTGCATTTGTTACATTGCAAATGGCTTGTAAAGTTAAATGAATGTATTTTTTTTCAATTAAAAATATCTGTTGTAGTTTTAGCTAATTGGGTGTCAAATGTTCAATGATCAACAGCAGTAACTTAATGTGTGGATTTTAGAAATGGGTTTGTATTTCTGAAGGCGGGGTGAAACATCTGAACTTCAAGTCAATCAAAATGTTTTTTGTTTTTCTCTGAAAAAGTGATTTTCTTGTTTTCTAATGGACTAACTGAGGAGCAGCTGAAGGCAGGCAGGTAAATATAAACCCATTAGATCACGACCTTGAATGCCCATTCAATCCATTAACCACACAAACGCACACAAGTTTGGGTTTCCGTCCCTGTTAGGACATTAGGTGGTACATTTATTTGCGTGGCCTAAAAACAGAACGAAATATAAACTCAATTTAGCCCAAAACTAAACCTCTAACAAAAAAATGATATTTGACTGTATTAGGACCGGGCTTTGATCCCCAAAAGGTCTACAAATTCTGTTGGTAATTATACCAGGAAATAGCCACTAAAAATGTAACAAAAACCAAATGCACACCTACTATCTCTCTATCCTTGTGGGGACTTTCCATTGACTTCCATTCATTTCCTGACCAATTACCCTAAAATTAACCAGAGCCTAAAACTAATCTAAACTCAATTCACACCTTGGTCCTAAACCCAACCCCCACACCCAAAATCAGCCTCCGAAGTTGTGGGGACCAGGCTTTGGTCCTTGTCCAAAAGGAGCATCTGGTCCCCATGAGGCTGCATTTTCCTGAAAAATTGTCCCCACCAATTAGAAAAAACAAGGACACACACACACACACACACACACACACACACACAC
>NW_013952444.1:2046249-2048750 GCF_001266775.1 Austrofundulus limnaeus
ATACAAGATTAAAGTCGTAATATTATGAGTTTAAAGTCGTAATATTATGAGAATAAAGTCGTAATACAAGATTAAAGTCGTAATATTATGAGTTTAAAGTCGTAATATTATGAGAATAAAGTCATAATAATATGAGAAAAAAAGTCATAATATTATAGCCTTTACATGAAAAAGCATGCAGTTATCACTGCTTTAAAATGATGACTGTTGAGCAACTTGTCAAGTTGTTCTTTAGTATTGCTATAAATAAATAGTTAATCTTTTAGCACATTAGCATCAAATTATCAGTAGCAGGACTTGGAAATTGTGCAAACGACTAAACTGAAGCCGTATTGTAATTAATGGATGCAATGACGGATTAAGTCGTCACGTAGCTAATTTTGGATGGAAGCATATTAATCTAACATTGACCCGAGTCATCATTGACTATTTTATAAACACAGACACTTGGCTGTACACTGCAGGTGTGAGGGGAAAAAAGGAGGAAATGAAATGAGGAACGGGAAACAGAAACATAATGATTATGAGTTTTAATCTCGTAAAATTATAAATTTAATAATATAATGATTTTAATCTCGTAATGTGTCTTTATTCTCGTAAAATTATGACTATTGTTGTAATATTACAACTTTAATCTCGTAATATTATGATTTTAATCTCGTAATAATAATTAAAAAATCTCGTGTGGCCATAATACTTCGTCGTAGAAAAGAAAGGAGGCAGAAAGAAGAAAATCTCTTATAATATCTGCCCCTTTTTTCCATAATTAATTTCAAGCAATAATAATCTAATTTAAAGCTGCGTGAAGTCTAAAGGCTTCAGATTTAATGTTAACTCTGGTTTTAAACTTTTGTCTTTAATATTTCAGGTGAGATCCTCTCTAAAGTCAACGTGCACTGCCCCGTGTTCGACTACGTCCCCCCTGAGCTCATCACGCTGTTCATCTCCAACATCGGAGGACACGCACCGTCATACATTTACCGACTGATGAGTGAACTTTACCACCCAGAAGACCATGAGCTTTAATCTAGGCGACTAATAAACAAATTGAAATGTTACTACGGTGTTTTGTTTTAATTTGAAACTTGATTCTCCTCATTTGGAAACTATTTTTTAAATGTTTTTGTTATGTGAGCTGTTCTCCAGATGGAGGCGCTGTAGGACAAATATCTCAGCTGCTTTCTGAAGGTTTTACTTGTTAAAAGAAGTCAAAGAGAAGCAGCTGTGTGACGTAAAGATGTAATATTTGGTGTTTGTGTTATGACACTAGTTTAGTGATGAGTATAAAAAGACTGTGTCTCGCTGTATTACTCAGGCTGAACAACAGTGTCCATTCTCAGGTGTGATCCCACTACTGAGCAGTACGGGGGCTTTGACCTGCTCCGTGTCCGACCTGGGCCGGTTCACCCCTCCTTAGACAACCTGGTGGTCCTGAGCTCCCCCAGAAACACCATATTGATACCGAACTTAGTGCGGACACCTGATCAGCATAGATCACTGCAGCTCAGAGCTCCTGAGCTCAAACCATCCTCCAGCCTCAGCCTCCCAGTAGCTTGGATTACAGGTGTGAGCCACCACACCCAGCGGGATTACAGCCATCAGACAGGGGGGTTAACTCTGAAGCGAAATCAGCTTAAAGTATAACAAATCATCTGTCAATCTAAAGAAATAGATTGAATGGAAAAACTTGAATTTAGTTTTTTTTATTTTCCTCCTTTAGTCTTCATTTTATTTGTTATTTTTAATTTTTCACTAGTTTAGTGTAGTGTAAAAATACTGGGTCTCATTGTTTTACTCAGGCTGAACAGGATGTATTCTCAGGTGTGCAGGGGCTTTATTCACTGGCGTTTAAATTCAGTGTGGTTTTCACAGACCACAGAATGACAACATTTTTTTTTTCAAATTTTTATTTATGACAGGTATTTACAGCAGATACATATAGCACGAAAAACAGGTCGAGGCTTAAGGTAGGCATAAAAATGTGAAACATGGGATAAAAAACAAGGGCATGTTACAATTGAAATGCATTACATATTGATTTGGTCTTTAAAGCTTTTGCATTGGTACAATATTTTAGAGTGGCAATATACTGTAAGTGGATAAATATGCATAAAAAATAATTTGGGGTTTAGTTTAGAAAATTTACAACGGTGGATATGAAATTTAGCTAGTGTGTATAAATATACTGTGTATATATATGTATATATACACTGTGTGTGTGTGTGTATATATATATATGTTTGTGGTTGTAATGTGACAAAATATGGAAAAGTTCAAGGGGTATGAATACTTTTGCAAACCACTGTACATATATATATACACTGTGTGTGTGGACGAACTTATAAAAAAGCAATACGATGATGGTACATTTTGACCAATTTAACTTAGATCAAATTTTGTCTAAAAGTGGACTATCTGATCTTATTTAGAAAATAAAAACATCCGACTTCCTGCTGTTACTTCTGCTAAATTCCCTCCCATATTGGCCAACCCCCAAATGA
>NW_013952444.1:2048790-2051370 GCF_001266775.1 Austrofundulus limnaeus
GTCGACTCCCCAACCACTCCACCACAGCCACCCTTAAATGCTAAATGTATCTAAAGACTAGCTTAAAGCTAAATGTAGCAAAAAGTTATCTAAAAGTAATAAAAATTTAACTAAAAATAAAAGTAGCAAATTGCTAATTAAATGTTAAACATATCAAAATGCTTGCTGAAAACTAAAAGCACAGAAGCAGCTAAAAGTAGTTAAAAGCTTACTCAAAGGTAAAATATAGCTGAAAGTAGCAAAAGGATGTCTAAATACTAAAGTAAGCAAAGTGGAACGAAAAGTACTATCCTCCTGAGACCCAAGCCTTTTCTGAATGTGCATTTTCTCTTTCTCTAAGATACATGGGATGAGTAGGACTTAATAAGTATAATAACTAGACTCTGTCATAATACAGGAAGTGTTTTTTTTTTTTGCAAAACAAATGTCCTCTTATGAGGACACTGGGTCTCAAAATGTTAGGCTTTTTGAGGAATACCTAAAAAAATTACAATGCAAAACTCGAGAAACCTCATGGTAGCCTTTCTGGTGGTTCCATTTTCCTAGTTTTTTGGCAATACAGCAGCAAGCTGTTGACCAGAGCAAGATTAGTGAAGTGCATCATCATCATCATCAACAACTTTCAGATTGCTCTTCAGTTTGAATAACATATTGCTTGACATAATGGTAGGAAATCACAGAGCATTTGGCCTGAACATCATTGGTATAATTAATTAGTTGAACAAATGTATCACTTACTATTTGTGCTTATGAACTGTTCTAAACATTTAAAGATTTGTGATCAAATATACCACTTACACAAATAACATTTAGAAACCCTTCTAAATAGTTGCAGGTTTGTCCTACTTCATGGCACAATTAATAATGAAGTTATAGTCCCAATGTCCTCAAATGAGTACTTTATCTTTACCGACATTGTACTTTGCTTCATTTGAAAGAAAAAAGTTCTTTTTGCATATCTTATGAAGCTAAAGATGCAACTGTGCATAAATATGCTGGTTTCAAGTGTAAAATATAACTTGAATTTTTACTTTGGCCATTTTTCGTACCAGAGTTGTTGTAGAAGCTTTTTACTAGGATCCCCGCCATGTTGTTTTAACTCGAGTGTAATATTGTCATAGGACCGCTAGAGGCTGCTGGTGTTAAAGTTGAAAAAAAATGCATCATAGAGGCAAAAATGTAATGTCCGCATATGAGGACGCAGTCTCAGGTGGCTATAAGATTAGCTTACAGCTAAAACTAGCAAAAAGGTAGCTAAAAATAACAAACGAAAAAACAAATAACTCTAAAATTTACAACTGCCAAAATAGTAAAAGTTAACCAAACCATAAAAGAGCAAAGTAAAAGTTAACAGTAGCAAAGCCAAGTATATAGCAGAACAGCTGTTGTTGTTTTTTTAAACTTATAGTAATAACAGATTGAGTCTTTTGTTGTTTATAACTGAACTGGCTTTTTAAAAATAAATTTCTTTATATATTTTTTTCTATATCATTCTTTTGTTTTTCTCTCTCTGCAGGCTGGGGTTCCATAAGCCTCCCTTCATATCTGTAAGCCACCTGCACCTCCACGTCCTCGCCCCCGCCAGCCGTATCGCCACTTCCATGCTCTATACTCCAGGAACTGACTTTTTTATTATTGTAAGTATTGCTGCAGCTTATTTCTTATTTACTGCGTGTTTCACTGATTATTATAGCCCTCTACTTAAAGGCATGTGTGTGTGCATGTTTGTGTCAAACTATCTCATGAACCACATGGCAATACGCATTTCTTCAATGAATGACAGGCCTTTATTATTAATTATAGTTTAATTATAGTTCCTCAGTGCGGTGCAGGGTCTCTCTCTTGAGTTCAACTTGTCTCCTCTTCCAGGAAGAATCTCTGAGGTATCGACTAAAGAAAAAGCCCCAGCTTGCTGGAAACTTAGGACACTGTTTGGGACTCGTGTGAGGCTGCAGATCCCACACTGGTCTCTGTTTGTCAGTAACATCGCAAGCTAGAAGGATGGAAAAATGTTTGCTGCACAGAAAAAAATATTTTCTGTGCACCTGACACATCTGACAAAACCCAATAGTTATGAAGGGGCAAAAAAAAAAATCCACTGTGATTATGTTATATACTGAATGCTCTGTAGGAATGTTTTTTATGAGTTTTATTCACCTTCACTGTATTTGCATTTAAATAAAAAATAATCACTACATTATTTATACTTGAATTGTAGCAGTAAGACAATTTCTGACATTTTAAAGGGGCAATATCATGTAAAATCAACTTTTTGAGTTTTATATCATGTTATAATGTTATACTCTCATAAAAACATCCCCAAAGCCTTGCTTTGACTCATTCATGCATGTTTGAGAAATCCTGCAGCGTTTTTAGGAAGACATGCTGAGGAGCAAAACGACAGGTGGGGACCAGAAACGCCCTTGGGATGTATCTTTGAGCCGAACTTACTAATGGCGGACACACACCTTGCCCATGAACTCCTGCAGGCTCTAGGGTGAAACTGAAAGTGAAACTGAAACTGTCTGCCGATCTCCTAACACTTCTCACTCAGTGAAGCTCTTTTCAGATTAAAAATAC
>NW_013952444.1:2055370-2066094 GCF_001266775.1 Austrofundulus limnaeus
GAACGGGATGGGACAGAAGCAGAAGAAGGTTTTTTAAAGAGACAGAGGACAATTTCAAGGCGTTTAGAAGAGGAAGTGATGAGAAGATAAGTTTATTTTCTATTTAAACATAAAAACAGCATTTTAATAACAGCTAAAGGTGACATAGATACTTTATTATGGTATAGTATTTAAATATATGCCTGAGAAACACATAATATTGCCCCTTTCATCATTTTAAATTGTTATTGACTTAAATGTGTTTCTTGGTATCTTATCGTTTGTTTGTATTTTGTGAAGGCTTAAAAGATAAATAATAAATGCAAGGAAGCAGTGGGGTAATATTTCATTTTGTTGACTTTCTTGCTCAGGGGTGTGAAATCAAATCAAAACAAACAAACAAACAAAAAAACAAACAAACAAAAAAACAAACACAAACAACATTTATAATAGTGGACCAGATGAAATGTTAATGAATGCAAGACTTGGCCAGCTTGCCATGAGTTTGACGAGTGTTGTAGATCAGGGGTTCTCAAGCCATTTGGGTCTGGGAACCACTTACGGGGGCGAAAGAAATTTCATGGACCCCCTCATAAACCCCATGCCGTTTTAAAAGATACTTTATTGTCATTTCAACCCCTAAACGCCATGGGAATATATATTTTCATTGTTTATTATGTGTGTTTTATTATTAGTTCATTGTTCTCCATGCATTTTTAAAAATAAAAAACAAATTAACATTTTAGTAAATATTTTTGAGGACCCCCAAGATACCTCTTGCAGATCCCTTGGGGTCCAGGGACCCCAATTTGAGAACCTCTGTTCTAGATACACCAATTTACCTGGTAAAGCCAAAAAACTGATGTAAAAGAAGAAAAACAAACACATTTGCATATATTTATTTATTTATATATTTTCATGTGCAGGTTTCTATCCCATCTTGTAGTCAAATGGGTGTTTACAGCTTGAAAACTTGCTTTTTTTGGTCATGATGGTGACGTGAAATTCTTCACATTCTACGTTAACGTGACACCGCCGCTGCTGTGGCGAAGCCCCGCCCTTCCCGCAGTCAACAACTGGATTCCACAGCAAGTTGCGTTCTCCGTAGCTGCCTGCTTTCGCCAGCATGCTAACGATAAGTAAATGTGTTCGTAAACGGGTAACTTAACCTGGAAGGACTTTTACTTGTTTAAGACGCGTTTCGTTTATGCCTCGGATTTATATGTAAGCTTAAAAGCAGCTGCTTCGGCCCGGAGATCGATTGGAATACCGTGCGTTAGCCACATCCGAAACAAGCTAACAACTGGAATTACCGCTAGCTGACTTGCTGACAGCGGCTTAATTCGTCTATTTACCTGCAACGTAGCTGAGATTGATTGGGCACAACAATGAACCATCTTTGACATTGGTAAGTCAAGCTAATCGCATTAGTAGGATAATTATTTTTTGGCATTTTTCTCTTTTTTTGCATGCTAACATCGGCTTGTTTGTAGCCGCAGCTACACGCACAGAGCCACGCCTGGACCATTTAAATCGCCGAACACATTCCTCGCGATATTATGAGCTAGTACTGCTTTAGCGTGTTCATGTTTAGGTATTTAAAGTGGAGTAACAGTTTTGTTTTGTTCAACAGAGTACCACTGAGGTTCTGTTGTTTGTAACAACGGAGTTACCCGAACCCTCATAAAGTGGGGTTTGGTTGCCATTTGAAGAAGGTGGAAAGTCAGCTTTCTCAGCTGGTTCCGATCCAGCACAGCTGTCGATATGATGCCGGTAAGTTCAGACAAACCACGTCTTTTTAATCAGACAATAGGTCTTCCAACTCCATTCATGTAAAACTGTCTTCTTAATAATCGATTAATTATTATTAAACCTAATGTTTATATTGTACCTGTTTATGTTTGACTAAAAAGTTGCATGAACTGTCTGACTCTTTAGTTGCAGTTTTCTAATGGCAGTAGAAAGTGCATCACAAACTTGAGAAACACTTTTTATGTGGTAGAGCTGTTTTCTTTGTGATAATGATTTTGCCAGTGTCTGTTTTGTTTGCTGGTAACTTTAGCTAAATATCTCATGAACCATTGGATAGATGTCAATGAAACTCTCACAGCAGTCATTGGATACATGAGTACAACTGATTCATTTTTGAACTCAACTCAGTCCAAGCCACAGCTAATTGACCTTACTCAACACAAAGATGAGTTATTCAAATTAACAGTAATTGGGCTAAAATTTGATTTGGTAGTAGCTGAGACTTATCAACACATACTTTGAGTGCTAATGGCTCTTGCAAGATCTTCCAATAATGCATAAAATTGTGTTTATTTTATTTTTTGTGTCACTTCAGTAGAAAACAAAACCAAATATTATTAGTTTATTTAGTTTATTTATTTCTTCATCACCAGTGACTTTTTTTTAAGTGAAGAGAAAATAGAGAGAAAAACAGAGAGAGAAGTGATTAGAAAGATTGAAATAGCGATTAGAAGTATATTAAATATACACCAACAAAACACAGGACCACACACCCAGCATAAAATTGTGTTTAACCTCATTTACAAGGTTTTGCCAAAACACCAACATAATACGAATTCTAATATAAAATATCAGGCACGAGGCAACAACAGATATTGAAGAAAATCTACATCTTTTAATTTTTTATAACACAAAGGATCCAGTGTGTTTTACCAAGCTGATTTTCATGACTTTAAAAATGTTCAGTGCTTTGGAGGAGCTGACTATAAATGTTTTACTACACTAAAGTATTGTAATGGGTAAAGTACCAAAAATAGTTTGGTGTCTCTGTCGAACCCAGTTGCAAGTTTTTTTTTTTCCTCATTCTTTTGTATTTCACTGGTGTTGTTGTTTCAGGATAGTCTTTGTCCATGGAATAGAATACCTGAGTGGCAACCGCATAGGAGTGGTGCTTTGTTGGGACCTCTTTTGTTTTCTTTTAGTGCTGAGGAGGCAGTGCTGAATTGTGGGAAAAGAGCTTACTCTACTTTTGGAGGGTATCATGAACCTAAATGCAGGGTACATTTGCCACAGTCTCAGTAAGGTGTCATCAGAAATGGAAGTGACTCATTGTTGAACAGTTGACTTTGCTGATGAATAGAGTTTTGGTTGAAAATACAACATTCCTAAAAATGCTGTGGTAGCTCTCATGAAAGTAAATGTAGAAAACAACAAAAGCAAGGCTGGCTTTCCAGAAGTTCAAAGTAATTTTATATTTCCTGCAGTTTTAGATCTTTAGGCCTGACTGCGTCAATACACTAATGGACAGTTGTATCCTGTGGCATCAACAGGGTATCAGAGTCAAAGAGCCACTTGGTTCTCGCGTGACACTGCCAGCCAATGAAACCTTAGCAGATCTAGGTCTGTGTGGCTGCGTCAACTAACACTCTGTTGTTAAGGGGAATCTTTTGAGCTGAGTGGATTGTCAAGAGGCATTAATCTCACACAGTGGAACTGGGCAGAGCCTGATTTACAGGAAAAGTGAAGCTTATATCTTTTATTCTCTCCGTTCTCCACTTCCTGTAGGTTCACATGCCTAATAACTAAGTCACTGTCATAAAAAGCTTATCATTAAAAAGTAAAAATTAAACATGGAAGGCTAGTAATTTTAAGCCTTTCCACTCAAACTCGATATGAGTGTAGGTGAAAGGAGTCAGGTATTGATTTATTTAACAACTTACTTGTTTAAGACTGCAAATCCTTTATTGGTTGAAGAAATGTAATATTTATTATGCTCTCTAAATGTTGTCATCTATTGGACATCAGCCAGCTTTCACTCAAGATTCTCCCTTTTTATTAAGTGCAAATTAAACTGTTGGGTTTTGATGCTTCCTGTTTCAAGAGGTGGATTTTCTTTTGGTGTTTTCAGCTTAAAAGCAGAAACTCAAAAGTTTCTGCTTATGAGCCAACATTTTTGCTAAATCTAACTTGTTTTTTTAAACTGATAAATTCAAAGTAAAACATTCACTTCAAACTCAGTTTTTAGCTAAAAATATAGAAATTATACTTGCATGTTTTGTCTTCACTAGGACTACTTTTCAGTATCAAATTTCCATGTTTGGTGAGATGTTTTGGTTCATTTCACAATATCTGTCACAGTTTTAGCTTAATGGCTCGGTTACAGTCGTGCTTTTTGAGTTTCACACAAGTCTCAACTGACAGCGAGCACACCCTCACAAGCAGAGTAGGTGTTATACTTGGTGCTTACGTTGTTGTATTCTCAGAAAGGACATTTAGCAGTAAACTTTATAACTTGTGAAATGTGAAAAGGAGTGCGGCCTCGTAAGTGGGCCCATTGCTCTCCTCAAAAGGACACCGCGTTCTAACTAAGCAACCTTTGCGTCTTTGACTGCTCAAAGCCAGACAGTGTCCTAAGCAGTGCAAAGAGGTCTGTAATTCAACGCCACAGGCATCACACAGACCCACTGTCACAGAGTCTCATCACCATATTGTGGCGGTTGAGCAGGTTGTACCCTGTCAGAACCCCAACCATTGTACTTAAAGTTTTCCTTGTCAGGGAGTCAACTAGAGCCTGGTAAAAACCAGACCCTGTCCTTCACTTTGCTTCGTACGAGGGTCTGGACTTGCTGTTGTAGAGAAGCGATTCTTGCTGGAGGCGTGGCTTCTGCTGAAGCATGTGTGTGTATGTCGCTGTGACGGAGGCTAAGCTAAGAAGCTAACCGGTAATCGCGTGCGCTGTAAACAACTCTACTGAGAGGAGAGAAGTACCGAGCCGAACGAGACAACTGTAAATGAAAGCTGCTGCTTTGTCAGACAGATTTAATTTAATTTGGAAGCCTTATCAACACAGACTGGCTTCATTCACTTCCTCCACTGCCGTATGCTAAAACAACTAGCAGACACTGCGCAGAAAATTGAAATAGTTCAAAGCTCCGCTTCCTGTTTGCTGATTGGCCCAGGTAAAATAAACTACAAGCAGACACCACGCAGAAAATTGACGTTCTGTTCTCTGATTGGCCCAGCTAAAAATCTGCCAGCAAAATCCTTGTCAATGGGAGAAATCCCAGACGGAGCAGAGAAGATAAACTAGAATTGAGCGGAACTGCGTAGGAAGGCAAGGGCCAGGCTAACTAAGTCAACTATAAACCTTGCTTAAAGTGTCGATGACATAAAATTGTTGTGATAAAAAGGAATGCAATTTTAGAAAGAAAACATTTAACAAAATATTGCCAAAAATTTTTGGATATTCTTGGGCTCGCTCTTAAAATGCTTTCTAAATATGCCTTGACTGTAAAAGAAAGGTGATATAAAAAAGTCACTTGCCCACTAATCACAGCTTGAATCTAGTTTTATTAGTTTCAGCTAATTCATTTTATTGAAATAATGTGGCTGTTTGCACCATTTTATTCTCTAAGTGACGCACCAGTTTTGGGGTTTCAGCTAAGCAGAGCTTCTGAAGAAAAGATTGTGGCACTTTTTTCCCACAAAAAAAAAAATCACCTGGTTCTGACTCTTAGGTTTTAAAACATATATTTTGTACTCCCAGCTGTATTGGTACAGCCAACATACATTGTAAGACTGATCTATTTCTTGTCACGGTGTGATCACACTTCGACCTGCCTGACAGTCTCGGACAGCTCTTATTGGCAGCAATCACCACATTCCAGAGAAGCTATTGTCATCACCCTCTTCTTCCCTAAAGCTCTCTCTATTTTCCTCTCTATTATGGTTTGTTTTACTCTAGCTCTCTCTTCCCCCCTCCCTGCCTGAAGTGCACATACAGCTGGTGTTTCTTTTTTTTCCCCTCTGAAGTCTCCTCTGCAGCACTTCTCTAAAGCACGCACCACTGTCTGGTTTTCGAGGTCCGCTCGCGATGGCATAACTGTTAGGTCTTCATGACTGCAAAAGCTGCAGTGCGATGATGAAGAGGTTTGTGACTATAATGTTACGTGGCCTTGTCAGCCTCTCCAAGGAGAACCCCATTTGGGCAAAAGACCACCACCACCAGCCGCCTAAAAAGAAGACCAGGAGGAAACGGAGGACAGCGAAGAGAAACAAGAGTATGGGCAGACGCAACTTAGTGAGGGCGGTTGGTATTTCTCCGGTGGTCTCTCAGCAAGATTACTGGAGCTCCTGTCTCTTTTAAGCTGCTATTAGCTTAATGCATTTTTATGGTTTCTAAATATGTGAGTAGTTTAGTAAGGCCCGTTATGGAGTTTTGCGATCAATTCAAGTCCACATTTGTTCCTCATTTGCCTGATTGAATGTTTGATTTGATGAATTGAAGGGTTGTTATAATAGTGGTAGACTGATGAGACTATTTCAAAATGCTGCATTAATTTAAGACTTGTAACATGTATGCATTAACCGTTTGTGTTTTTTTTACTTAGATGAAGTTGGCAACAGTAAAAACAGAATTATGTACCATTTCTTTAAGATGTTTCCAGCATTGTTACTTTTCTTGCAAAACTTGTTTGTATCATTAATTCATGAATTATCCATAGCTTCACATTAACACAATTTAAAAAAGAGCATAAAACCATAGATGGTATCTGCATGATTTACCAAGGAAAGCCAGAATAAAATATTTGCTAATGCCCCATTTGAATGAAGGCTCACACTCTGAAGAAGAAGCGACGGTATTATTTCATTTTTGCTGTGACTGAAAATGTCAGCGAATCACACGGTTGTATTAATTTGAAAACTGAGTCACTTTGTCTCAGAGAATCTCCTGGAGTCACGGTTTATAGATAGCTTTGTTACGAAAGCTAAATTTAATCTGACAGTGTGGTGGTATTTATTGCTGTGTGGGGGAAAAATGCGTTAGAGCTGTATAATGATAATTGTCATTAAAACAAAAACAAATTGTGCAAGGGTATAATACTGCATTTTATACTACACTCACCGGCCACTTTATTAGGTACACCACGCTAGTAACGGGTTGGACCCCCTTTTGCCTTCAGAACTGCCTCAATTCTTCGTGGCATAGATTCAACAAGGTGCTGGAAGCATTCCTCAGAGATTTTGGTCCATATTGACATGATGGCATCACACAGTTGCCGCAGATTTGTCGGCTGCAAATCCATGATGTGAATCTCTCGTTCCACCACATCCCAAAGATGCTCTATTGGATTGAGATCTGGTGACTGTGGAGGCCATTTGAGTACAGTGAACTCATTGTCATGTTCAAGAAACCAGTCTGAGATGATTCCAGCTTTATGACATGGCGCATTATCCTGCTGAAAGTAGCCATCAGATGTCKGGTACATTGTGGTCATAAAGGGATGGACATGGTCAGCAACAATACTCAGGTAGGCTGTGGCGTTGCAACGATGCTCAATTRGTACCAAGGGGCCCAAAGAGTGCCAAGAAAAGATTCCCCACACCATGACACCACCACCACCAGCCTGAACCGTTGATACAAGGCAGGATGGATCCACGCTTTCATGTTGTTGACGCCAAATTCTGACCCTACCATCCGAATGTCGCAGCAGAAATCGAGACTCATCAGACCAGGCAACGTTTTTCCAATCTTCTCTTGTCCAATTTCGATGAGCTTGTGCAAATTGTAGCCTCAGTTTCCTGTTCTTAGCTGAAAGGAGTGGCACCCGGTGTGGTCTTCTGCTGCTGAAGCCCATCTGCCTCAAAGTTCGACATGTTGTGTGTTCAGAGATGCTTTTCTGCCTACCTTGGTTGTAACGGGTGGTTATTTGAGTCACTGTTGCCTTTCTATCAGCTCGAACCAGTCTGCCCATTCTCCTCTGACCTCTGGCATCAACAAGGCATTTCCGCCCACAGGACTGCCGCTCACTGGATGTTTTTTCTTTTTCGGACCATTCTCTGTAAACCCTAGAGATGGTTGTGCGTGAAAATCCCAGTAGATCAGCAGTTTCTGAAATACTCAGACCAGCCCTTCTGGCACCAACAATCATGCCACGTTCAAAGGCACTCAAATCACCTTTCTTCCCCATATAGTTGCCGCCATGTGATTGGCTGAGTAGAAATTAAGTGTTAACGAGCAGTTGGACAGGTGTACCTAATAAAGTGGCCGGTGAGTGTACTTTTATTTTAAATGGGCAAAAGCAAGTGCCTTGGTAGGATAAACAATTCCTTCTTTTTGATTTGGGTTCATGAGTTTCTCATTTCGTTTAAAGTTTGTGCATTTTAAGGTAATGAATTATTGATTGACTTTATTAATAGTTTATGCAACAGTATATAGACAGAATATACTTGTTGGCCTGAAGTTAGCACCTTTCTTTCTTTACCTGGCCTGAAATAAAAAAAATGTTTTGTACCTTTTTTTTTTTTTTTTTTTACTAGACATGCTCTAAAATACTCAAAGACAAAACAGTCTGAGTCTAAGTGAAAACATGAATTATAAAACATCAACTTTGATTTTTTTATTTTGCAAAATCAACTTCGTCTGAATATTAAATAAAATTTGAGTTGAACTTAAGTCTAGTTCAGACCTAAAGATGGTCAGTGGTGTTGCCTGACACATTTTATATTTTGATATAATTACCTTGTAGTTTTTCAGTCTTTTTCACCATTTTTTGTTAAATAGGGAGGATACTTTTGCTCACTATTTTTACTTTAATCTTCTAGGATTTTATGAGCTGTAAAGAGTTATGCAATAGTTTCTTGAGTCCAAGCAGTTTAGCTTTTGCTGGCATTTTGTACAGCAATTCCTCTCTTACGCAATATTTGGGATATTTAATATTTGATGTAAAGTTAGCATGTTTCAGCCTGACAGGTGTTTACAGAACACAACCTGTCATCTCAAAATTACACTTTAATTGGCCTCAATATTGGCTTATTGGTCTCTAGTCTCCAATTTTTGTCTCGTATCCTAAAATGATCCATGCAATTTATTTGCAAATTGTTTTTGCTTTATGACTTTATATGTAAGTGCGAGCAGAAACAATGTTGTTTTTCTAGTACAAACTGTTCAACACCAGAGGAGCCGATAATCTAAGTAAAGAGAAAAGTGACACAGACAGGCTTTATGTTCATCAGAAGCTCAAACTAACGGTCCCAATGGTCGGCAGCAAAACGTAGCATCAGCAGTGCAGTGGGCTTTGTTCATCAATAGCGTGGGTTTAGCTTCATTATTAAACTACAGCGTCAGGGAATGGTGTATTTTGTGATTTCCTCTGCATTATTAAGCATGCTATTCATATGTCAACTGATTCTTTATTCTCCCTTTGACTGCTCTCGTGGGTCTTTCAGATGATACTGACGGTGTACCTCAGCGATGGGGAACAGGCTGTGACGGAGGTACCCATCACACCTGAGACGACGTGTCGCGATGTCGTGGAGTTCTGCAAAGAGCCCGGCGAGAGCAGCTGCCATTTGGCTGAGGTCTGGAGAGGCAACGGTAAGATTTGAAGCGAAGCTGTGTCGGGTTTGATAGAGAGGTCTTTTACCTGCTGATGTGCATAAAATGTCCTGAAACTCAACCTTAATGCTCATAGTTCTTTGCCACGTGGTACAAGAAGAACATTGGGGAAATGATGGTCTAATCTAAAAACTCATCATTGCTGACTTGACATTTTGCTTTAATGCACCAAAATTAAATTTTACGAAGCCTTTGGCTATTTCATTTTCATTCTGAAAAGGCACCCTATTTTTTGAAGCCTCCGATGAGTTAAGCTGGGTCGTGCATAACTTACCTGAGTGAAACAGAGCATGACAGACATTTATTTCCAAGTAAGGTCAAATACAAATTCAAAGGTCAGAGGAGAGTTATATGCTCAAACAGTTGACAGCATTGTCACAATGGTTTTTTTCTGTTTCAAACAATTTGCGTCAGCCATAATTCTAATACAAACAGGTTTCTTTTGCACAGGGTCCTCTACTTACTTCAATATCCAAGCAAAAACTCTTTTTGTTCGTCAAAACTCCTGAAATGTGTCTGATTGTTGTTTTTTTCCCGTCATTGTCCTTCTGCATTTGTGGAGCTTTAATATTAAATGCAAAATATGAACTTTTGTGAACTTTTACTGTAGGTATAAAAACGATTTATTTTTCGTGAAGAGGATTTTCTGGTGGGATTCTTTATGTAGGAAAATGAAGCACTGCATTGTGCTCAAGGGTTCAGTTTTATTATTGTTAAATGAAAAAAATAAGGACAAAATTGGGCTAGTTTTTAAAATAGAACAGTAAGAATTTTTTTATGCTTACAGTATTTGACATGCTAGGTTAAAAAACAACTTTAATTAGAAAAGAGGAAGCTTTATACATTTTAATTTGGTAACATATCCAACCCCCTTCCTAAAATGTGCCTTACTCTTAATTTTTTAATAAATGTACCAATTAAACTTCCTTCCTCTTTTCAAAACTGTCCTGGTAACTAGCATTCAGCTTTAATTTTTTGACTCATGAGACACTCATAAATTGATCTCAGCTAATCAGTTGTTTCCTCTTTTCATTAACTGTTTTTCAGAGCGGGCGATCCCCTTTGAGCACATGATGTATGAACATCTGCAGAAGTGGGGGTCTCGAAAACAAGAAGTCAAGTTTTTCCTTCGTCACGAAGACTCACCTACTGAAAGCAGCGATCAAGGTTCAGACTGTGCAGACCTTTTTACTCCTTGGTGTGCTGCATTCAACTGTTACAAATTATCATTCCTGGAAAATGTTATTTCTGATTAATTTAAGAGAAAGAAAATCTGATATTTATTAATTTTTAGATACAGTGGGGAAAATAAGTATTTAGTCAGTCACCAATTGTGCAAGTTCTCCCACTTAAAAAGATGAGAGAGGCCTGTAAT
>NW_013952444.1:2066632-2084570 GCF_001266775.1 Austrofundulus limnaeus
GAGAGGAGAGTAAAATTCCTGGAGAAAACGCTGGGGGAAACTGCTGTTTTCCGACAAGACTCGCTGCTCTCCGAATCCAGCCAGACGGCTCAGTCCGACGAAGACGAGGATTCGGCGGTCGAAGSCCCCRCTGCTAGCTGGGCGGACCWGATGGAGCACAAGGCGGCCTCACCCGACATCGAGGGGGGCGAGACCCAGTTTCTACTGGATCTAAACCAAGAGGAGGACGATGTTCTGCAGATGGAGCAGGAGGTTCTCAGTCTGTCCGAAGACGACGAGGAGCCGTGCCCAGCTCACTCCACCCCCGCTGCTGAGAGGGTGGACCAGGATTCGTCCTTCTTGTCCCTGTGCCGCCGAGCTGCTGCTAAACTGGAGTTACAGTGGCCCGACCCCCCACCTGCTCAAAAGCCGTCGAGGTTCGCAGGGTTTTATCTCCCGTCTGAACCGGCTGATGTGAAGCACGTCTGCCTATGTTTCCGGACTTTGTGTCGGAGCTGATGTCTTCCTGGAGCAAACCACTGTCCATCCGCACCTTCGTGCCCGGACAGGGTCAGTACTTGGACGTGGAAGGGGCAGACCAAGCAGGCCTGGTGGGCATCCCTCCGATGGAGCCTTCTTTAGCTGCTTATTTGGCTCCGTCTCATAACCAGGGTGTGAGCAGGCCCACCCTGCTCCCTTCCAAGCCCTGCAGATTCTCTTTGGCACAGCTGGAGAAAATCTACAAAGCCCAAGGTAACACCGCCCGTGCGCTGAGCTCCGTCACCATGCTTCAGACCTACCAGGCCATGGCCTTGGCTGAACTGGCAGCTCAGATGCCACAGGAAAACCCCCTTTTACCCCTGCTGAACGAGATCAGACTGGCGTCAGATCACATTTTGCGTGTGTCCTGTTGTGCAGCGCTGGCTCTGGGGAAAGGAATGGCTTCTACTGTGGTGGCGCAGAGGCACCTGTGGCTAATGCTCTCAGACATTCCCGACAAGGACAGAGCGGCCTACTTGGATGAAACGATAACGCCTACAGGACTGTTTGGTCAAGCGCTTGACGTCATCCAAACCAAATTTGAACAGAGGAAGAAGCAGGCTGAGGCACTTTGCTGCATCATCCCCAGACACGAAGCGAGGCCCAAGGCCCCGAGCACATCCAGGTCTGCGTCTCATCCTCCTCCGTTCAAGAAGGCTGCGACGCCCGGGACTTCAAAGGCCCAGCCCGCCGAACCTTCCAGCAAGCCGCAGCCTCCCCGTCAATCAGCATGGAGCAAAGGCCACCCTCCGAGTCAGCAGGACAGTGCAGCGGCTCAGAAAAAGAAGTCAAAGTCCTCCTAACAGCAGGACTGTCTTCACAGGGACTTCAAAAACAGAGAGACAATGTTCAGCTGCAGTTGAAAAGACATTTAAAAGTTTGTGTTTCAGAAAACGTCCCCAAGAGACGTCGGGTTTCAAATGTTCAGTCTCCTCTGTTAATGTCCCGAAAAATAAACAAAAAGCATGTAGCCCCCTCCTTGTGTGCAAATTGTGTTTTTAAAATGCAAAACTTTAATAAACAGTTCTGCAAATGTTTTCAATGTGTCATTAAAGAATTATCTTTGTGCACAGACGAACACAATAAGCTGCGGGCGACAGTCAATAATGTTGTCCCTTCCCCATCCAGTGGAGGGCAGCAGCAGCACGTCTCAACAGTAAGGCAAGTCAGTCGCTTAGCAACGTGACTCCCTCTCTGGCGCGCATGCGCACCCTCTCCATGGGTACAAAGAACTGTTGCTATGGGTTGCAGTTCCGCGTCAGGCCGCCTCACGTTCTGGCCATTGTAAACACAGTGGTGACAAACGAGGCAGCCGCCATTTTAAGAGAGGAAATTTGCACGTTGCTAACAAAGAGAGCTATTCGAGTGGTTCCAGCTGCAGAAACACAAAAAGGTGTCTGTACAGCCGTTATTTTCTTGTTCCGAAGAAAGTGGGTGGCCTGCGGCATATTTTGGATCTGAGAGTGTTAAACCGGTACCTTCAAACATTCAGGTTCAAAATGTTAACGCTCAAACAGCTAATTCACTCGATCAGCCCAGACGATTGTTTTGCGACCATCGATTTAACAGACGCCTATTTTCACATAGCGATTCACCCGGAGCACAGAAAATATCTCAGGTTCGCCTTTGAGGGTGTAGCCTACGAGTACCTGGTGCTACCGTTCGGTTTATCGCTAGCTCCTCGCACCTTTTCAAAGTGCGTAGAAGCTGCGTTGACTCCCCTCAGGGAAAGGGGGATCCGTCTGTTAGCATATTTAGACAACTGGGCTCTGATCGCAAGCTCCAAGGAGCAAACATTAGATCAGCTGTCTCAGGTTCTGTCACACATTCAGGCTTTAGGGTTTTAAGTAAACACCCAGAAAAGTCTATTAACACCAAGTCAGCAGATTTCGTTCCTCGGACTAGAAACCTGCTCCTTGTCAAGCAGGGCTCGCCTCTCAGAAAACAGAGCGGCCGCGTTTCACCGCTGCTTAGCTCAGTTTCAACTGGGACGCAAACTGAGCTTCAAAACCGTACTACRGTTACTGGGAAAGATGGCTTCCATGATTTCAGTAGTACCACTMGGGCTGTTAAAAATGCGCCGTTTTCAGCGTTGGTCTCAGTCCCACAGGCTGTGTCCGTCTCGACACAGACACAAAAGCTAACAATAACTGCTTCCTGCATGACGGCTCTCAGCCCCTGGAGGGAACCCGGCCTCCTGTATCAGGGTTCTCCAATAGGGAGGGTGTCGTTTCACAAAGTGGTGTCCACAGACGCCTCCCTGAAAGATTGATACTGCTCTGCGGGGCGCTTTGACAAGTCCCATATACAACTGTGTACTGTACTGAGTGAAATGACTGAAAAGGATTGTAGGGTTATGAATATAACCACGGTTCCTTGAAGGAATGGAACGAAGTACAACACCTTGTTGGCCCCGCATCACAAAGGCTCGGTGAAGGGCGGTATCTTAACTGAGTAATGACGCTGGTGACTCCGAACTTATAGGGGGAAGGCGGAGCCTGTCACCAGACGTTCAACGTCACCACGTCACTGGTCGAAAGACGTGATTAGAGGTGGCTTCAGCCAGGTGCGCGAGGGCGCACGTGTCCCATATACAACTGTGTGTTGTACTTCGTTCCATTCCTTCAAGGAACCGTGGTTATATTCATAACCGTACGTTTTGTTTCAGATAAGTAAATCTAAGATGTATTTAGTATTTGCACAGCAGATACAGAAAGTGTTTGGACAGTTTCATCCAGTTGTTCTTTAGTGCTTTGGTAAATGCATCCGTTTAGGAGATTTGTTTGTAACATTTTTTTTGCACATAACCTTTAAAGGCCCTGTCACATGATGTTTTAGACAACTTATGCCAACTTTAAAGACGTTGAACATTTAGTTTAAAAAATCAATTGGTAGCCTCTTTTAGGCGTGTACTGTAATGCTAACAAATTGATCAAATATATAACTTTAATTAGTTATTTAGATGAAAAAACTCATACGTTGGCAAAAATGTTATAGTGTGACAGAGCCCTAAGGGATTTTAGGTAGTTTTTGTTTGTTTTTTCCTGGTCATTTTTTTTATTAATGACAAAGTTTTTGTTGTGTGGGAATTAGCATTAAGAGACTGATGAAACAAAATATGTAAAAGTGATTTAAACGATAAAGTGAGGAAAACTTGAACAGCTCAGGGTCCAAAGCACCACCACATCAGTCAACACCTGGGTTTTTATTGCTGCTAATGAAACCGGAACACTGAGATTTATTGAAAATTTCAGAAGCATCGGGGTAAATGTGATTATACTCCATGCTCAGATTCTGACTAACGCATCCAAAACATTCAGTCAGCATTTCATCACTCACCCAGCCAAAGCTGTTATGGTATGTGGTCACATATATTTCAGGTTGAGAAGATAGAAAATTGATACATGGCAGAGACGTGCAAGACCAGTAGAGACCTGGTTATGTTTACAGCACTTCAGGCACTGTGTATGATTAAGCTGATACATAAAAATTTAAATATAATTAAATAAATGTTAATATTTGGACTACAGAGCTATGACTCACCAAAAACTCTCTGTCATAGAAAATGAGGTGCACGTCCAGCTCTTCATAACCTCCCAAGTGCCAGAGCCCATTTATGTGTCAGCGTTTCTTCCTAACGTCTGATTTAGAGAATTATATCAGTCAGCCTGTTGGATGATGTAATGGCCCCAAGGAGGACTGTTTCCTTTTTCCTTTTCCACAATCTGCAGCACTGGAGATTGTTTCTCCACCAAAGAAAACTGGTCATTCAGTGTGCAATGCTGCTGTTTGGACAAAACCTTTTGTCAGGGTATTACTAGGTTTTCTACATGCATTTTAAATTTATAAATCACGTTTTTAATGTCTACTAATGATGGTAGGCATTTCAAGAAAAAAACGTATTTGATAAATTATATTTGGTCTAAAAGATTACAGATACTTAAACATGTCAATGAGGTGGCTAAAATATTTCATCTATCCATTTTCCTCTACCTTCTTCTACTTTTTGAGTTTTTGGTGCCTGCGTCACTGTGTGAGAGGTGGGGTATGTCTTAAATAGGTCCCAAATCCATCACAGGGCCACATAGAGACAAACAACCAGCACCAACAGTGCCGCCCACTCAAGTAATTAATTATGGTTTTCCAAAATGCTTAACAAGGCTGGATATCACCTAGGAGAAGGTGATTCAATACGATTTTCGATAGAGAGCTCATGATACAATACGATTCTGGATACAATGCAGCTCTGAAGGAAATTTTGTAACTGATTTAATTGAATATTAGATTCAGTATTGTATTTTAAACTGTCTCATCATTTCAGCCTGTAAAGTTAAAGCTGAAAAAGAGTTGGTGTGTTATCATGTGTTCTTTCTTTTAGTGTTGTCTTTAATTATTTATTCCACCTTTTCGTTCCAGTGCTTAAACTTTAATGCTTATATTTCATTGTGCAAATCTTCTCACCAGTAAAACCAAATTTTTCTAAACCATTATTTTATATTCATATTTTTTTATGTTTTTGCAACTTTGTGTCATGCTCAGCTTCAGCCCCCTCACTCGGATTATTCCTCCAAAAAGGCAAACTGGAATTGTTTGAAGCATTTCACGGAATCTTGTTTGAATGAGCAGGTTCACCCAAACAGTCATGCTTTTGTATTCAGGGGTGCTCTGCTGGAGTATAAAAGTTTGAGCTTTGGTGTAGAGAAAAACAAAACTCAAAGTTGTCAGATAAACCTTTTCTTCTGTAAGCTCTTGGGCATCATATGGGTACCAAATTGTGGGGAAAAAGACAACTGTCTGGAGGGAGGAAACCTTCTATAATTTATACTGCAGCAGGCTGTTTTTCAGATATCTTATGTGGATTCTGGTAAGCAATTTTTTATTTGTTTTTTATTATTTGCATGAGCCTTTTTTCAGTTTTACTGCGTTTCAGTTGTTTAGGTTATTTTAAAGCTATAACATTTAGCTCATTTGAGTTGATTGGAAAACAGCAAAGTAATGCAGTTATTTGTAATCTATGAATAGTTGTATTTATTGAACAAAATATGTATTTTAGTCCAGTTATCAACTGATGTGCTTTTTTTAAAATTAGCAAAATAATAATAAATTTCCCCTCGGTGCCACAGTTGATAGGAAAATTCGTTGACTACAGTTGGGTCTTGTTCAGTGGTCTTGTAATCCTGAGTCTGCAGGTTCAAGCCCTGATTGTGTCGGGAAGGGCATCACGTGTAAAACAATTGGCAAATCTTTCATGTGAGTTTGCTCACTGTCAGAAGACAAACAACTAATACAGTCTGTTAGCAAATAGTTTCCAATTACTCATCTAAACAATGTTTGCTGCTAGAGGTCAACAATAGGTTTTTCAGGAAAACATTATGTAACAAATGCCGCTGTCCATTAATTAAATATAGTAATCTGTGTTCAGCCCTGACTCACGGACAGCATCGAATAAATTAGAGTAGATATCTTGTGTAGATAAATATTTTGTGTGACAAAATTGCTCTAGAGATTACATGTTTCAGTAATTGCACTGACCTTTGGCTGGTAGGAGCTTTGCTGTTGCAGTTCACTGTTTTCTTCAATGTGATGTGATGTGAAACCTATGCCATCAAATGTCAAATTCCCCTCAGAGGCTCAGATATTCTGCAAAATGACTCTTCATCACAGTATTGTTTCTAGAAAGGGAAGAGGGACTGTGTTGCACAATCTGTTTGACCCACAGGTTCTAGATGTCAGACATCTTTTAATGTTTCCAAGTGGATTTTTGTTTGCATAACTTCTTTGTTTTGATGCTTTTATTTTAATATATTGTTCAGCTTTTGCTCTATCCCAGAATATTATCATGCTTCACTTAATAACTAATACAATTATCTTTGACATATCTATTTTATAGCAGAGTGTTGGCTTTAGAAAACAAAAGATACACAACACTGACTAATGATTTAGTGTCGGCTTTTAGTTCCAGCAACTTTGGTTTAAAGGTCATATCTACCAACATGACTCATGCTACACATAAAAGCTTCAGGGGAGAAACTGAATCTCGGGTCATAGCCTGGTCAGAATTCAAACGACTTTTGGAATTAAAGCTGTCAAATTTGAGTCTGTTGCACATTATGCTTTCTTTTTCTGCATGTAAAACGTAACAATTGCTGGTGTTTAAAAAAAACAACAACAGGATGACATGTCGCTGTTAATACATGATCCTTAAACTTTTTAGTGGGTGTTGGCATTGAGATTGTCTTATCAGAACTTGACATTTTGACGTGTGTGTGTGTGTGTGTGTGTGTGTGTGTTTGTGTGTGTTTGTGTGTGTGTTTGTGTGTGTGTGTGTAGGTGGGGAATCAGCGAGTTGAGCTCACGCTGTCAGAGCTGCAGGAGATGGCCACACGACAGCAGCAACAAATCGAGGCTCAGCAACAGATGCTTATTGCAAAGGTAACACTTGAATTCCTTTATTTTCCCGTGACTCTCCTCTGAAAAATAATTTATCTTCACATCTTATTAAGAAACATGATTTTATTTTTGTCATCTGCTTTTCACAAATCGGTACACTGCAGTGATGTGGCTTTGCTTTGCCTTTGCTTAAACTAATGTGTTTTTTAATATTTTTATTTTGACATTGAGATCTATTTTAATCAAGCTCAAGTTATTCAAAGTTATTTGGTACATATGTAACCCATCACATCAAACTGAGAATTAAGTCAAATTTGGTCAAAATAACTTAAGCACATTTTCAGATTCCTGCTATTTAAGCTACATTTTGATACCAGAATTATCCTGAAACAATGAACAGTTCCAAATACAGATATTGATTTGTCCTTCTAATTAAGATAGCCCATTGATATTTGGTCTGAATCCTATTTTTAGGTTAGTTTAATGATGAATTTTTGATGTCATTTTAAAGTGGAAACCTTCAAACAACTTCTAAATAAGATTTTCCAGCTGGAAAGGAAAAAAGTGTTGCTAGCTCACAGGGAAAATCTCAATTTAAGGCTCTTCTGCTCAAAAAAGTGCTTCAAAAAGGATTTACGATCATATTTCAGACAGTTTATTCAAATGGTCCATAGATCATTACATTTTGGCAAAATGCCATTGTTGCAAACATTTTAACCAATGCACTATAGCAGCCTCCATGTACTACTTTGGGACATAATCATAGGTTCTATGCAACAAACATTGCTGTGAGACAAATTATTCACAATTTTGGCCAATTTAAGAGCTCAGTTGAATTTTTCATATATATATATTTTCCTCTCGTTCAGTTTCCCAGATGAAAAGAAATCAACTTAAATAGTTACTTTTGACAGAGATGGAGCATTGGTTCAGTGAATATCAGGACACAGGATTTGACAACTCTGATGTGAAACTATTGAATTTCCTGGCCTTGAATAGCGGCAGCCTGTTATGTAACAAAGGTGACACTGTATGCAGTTTGAGTCATCAGAATTATCTGCTGATGGTTTAGTTAATTTATGAACACATGCAAAGATTCAGTTTGCAGAATGCACTCAAATATGTCAAAACATTAATGATTGTATCCTTTCACTAACAACGTACACCCCACAAAATATCATTTTCATTTAAAGTTTTACTTCATTATTATTTAACAATATCAACTAAGATTTTATCCATCTGATACTTTTGTACTGTTCACTGGATTCTGTCATTTTCAGATTTCTCCATATAATTGAAGAAATGATAATAGACTGACCACAGTGGTTTATGGCTGTGTCACTTGTGTCTTTTCACCAAGCTCACTCTGATCTGTGCTTGTGAGCTTCTGATCAGTTATGCAAGAAGCAGCTTACTGTAGACCCACAGATAGTAAAACTAATTATTGCCTTTTGTTGTGGTGTCTGAAACGAAGGGTCACTGGAAAGCCCTGCAGTCATTTGGAAACTCGGGCCTGTCATTTCCTATTTTAGGGTCCTAACTGGAGCAGTTCTCACTTGGGTCCAGATGAAGTCATGTGACCCTTTCTCCAGCCCTCAGACTTGACAGTGTCTCATTTTGTAGGAATTTAGCCTAGTTTTAAGGCATGACTTCCTCATAAATGTCTTCTGATCTCAGGTGTTGGGGCTTCTGGGATTACTCTCCATGCAAATAGAAAATTTGACTGTCAAAATTTGTACTGAACAGATGGAATTCAATGAAACTTGTGATTAGGAACGCCCTCTGTTTTCTTACGTTTGCCTTTTTTCTATGTAAAATTTTGCGTGTTGCCATCTGCAGGAGCAACGCTTGCGTTATTTGAAGCAGCAGGAGCGGCGTCAGCAGCAGACCGTGTCGGAGAGTGAAAAGCTGCAGAAGTTAAAGGAACGCGTAGAGAGTCAGGAGGCAAAGCTCAAGAAGATCCGAGCAATGAGAGGCCAGGTGGACTACAGCAAGGTCATCAACAGCAATCTGTGTATGTAAACTTTATAATATGTACTCAACTTACTATTGCTTTTAATAGACTTTTATAATCTGAATATGAGTATAAATAGGCTGCAAGATGTGTGGTGTAAGTCATGCTTTAAAATGTTCCCATTTTTAGAAAACTGATACTTCACGTTTACAAAAAATATTTTTATTCCCCTAAAACTATTTAAAGGGGACATATCATCCAAAATCCACTTTTTTAGCAGTTAAATAAATTTTGTTGTGGACTTGGAGTCTCTAGGAGGAAGATAAGTTGAATTTAGTCTCTTCCTGTTGCTGGAAAAATATCTTTATATTCTATTTGGTTCATATTTTTCAGCCTGTTCAGTTTTCTCTATTTTCTATGACGTTTTCTGAGCTGTTACGTCAAATTATCTGCAACAGAATTGCCAAATAAGATCTGGGCTTTCCAACTACTATTTCCATTTCTTAATTCTCCTCTGGCTCTGGGTCAGGCTCTGGTTCTGGGTCAGACTCTGGCTCCAACATGTAAGGCTGGATGGACAAGTCTTCTTTTGCTGACATCTTTTAATTAAATTGTAAATAAAACATTTCTGCAAGCTAGAAAACGTAAAACCCTCTCTCAAAACAGAGTCTGGAACCCGGAGGGGGGCGGGGCTTTGAAGCGTCTTTAAGGAACAGTAACAAAACGAGCTGCTTTGAGACACACAACAGAAAGAAAAGTGAAAGAGGGGCCGTTATAGATTATAGGAACATAAAACCCTGTATTTATAATATGTTTCTCAGTGCGGAGCATAAAAAATAATATAAAATAATAATAAAAAAAACAGTTTCAGGCTGAAATATATGGTAGAGTATTAGAAGCACACAGCAATTTTTTTCCCTGAGGTCATAACTCAAGAAAACATTTTTATTTGCTGTGTGCTTCTAATACTCTTTCAAAGGAGTAGTCAATGCATTGTGTGAAAATAAATATTAAAAGCTTGTAAATTAAGAATTGAAGTAAAGTGGGTTTTGTTCATTAAATGTGCCACAAATCAGTCAATTCCAATTATTTTACTTTAGAATAAAAACATTTCTTGGATCGAGTTTGTATTTTTATAAACACCATTTGAAGTTAGTCAAACAACAAGTAGCAAATTCTTTCTCTACCATATTTTATGCATAGTTAGTTTTTGTATTATTTAAATATTAGTTATTTTATTCCTTTTTTCCGCTCTTAGTTTGAAGTTTAGCTGCTTAAGATGCTACATGCTACACACAGTGCCTGCCATGTCTAGCGTTGCTTATAAGACGGAATAATTTTTATTTAATTCAAGGTAAAAAGCATAAAGTTTTACACTTGTGAATTTTTAGCAAGCTTAAAATTAGCTGAACCAAATTTAGTGAAAGCTAATCGATCCGCTAACGGGTTTATAAAGTTAGCAAAAAAAGCTAATTCGCTAAATGAGAAGCTAGTTTTGTTTATTAGTGGTTTAGTGTAACTGTGCCCACCACTGTTTTTTTATATAAAGAGTATTTCTGTATACTAACCATATCATCGCAGGTGTTTCTTGTATCTTCTGGTAGTATTTGTTGGGTTTTGAATGAACTGATGGGATTTCTTGCTTGTGTAACATGCAGCAGCAGAGATTGAACAAGTAAGCGGCTTGTTTCAAGAGAAGCAGGCCGAGTTACAGGCGGCGGTCCTCAGGGTTGAACAGCTTAGTCTGCAGCTGGAAGATCTGAGGAGAGGAAAGCTGAATGGCGTACAGACTGGTCTGGGTGGCCAAGTAACTGGTGCTGCAGCCTTAGAGCTACGTAAGCTTTACCAAGAGCTTCAGGTAATACTCAGCATATTCTCATCCTGTTTGTTAGACCTATGTTATTCTTGACATTAGTGACAGAGGCATTGGTTATGTGCATCTCATTTTTTTTGCCTGTGATTTAAAAACTTTTTTTTTTCAGATACGGAACAAATTGAACCAGGAGCAAAACAGCAAGTTGCAGCAGCAGAAGGAGCTTCTGAACAAGCGCAACATGGAAGTGACTCTCATGGACAAGCGCATCAGCGAGCTGCGGGAACGCCTCTACAAGAAAAAAGCTGAGGCACGTCAAAAAGAGAATCTTCCTGTAAGATTAGGAGCACTTAACTCATACTTCTCTTGTATTGTTTTTGGTTCAAATTATTTAAGAGTTTTTGGTCTAAATTTTTAGCTTTCCAAGTCTGTTGGGTCACTTAATCTAAGATTTCCTATAAAGCTTTTTTTTAAACATTAGTCATTTGTTTTACAGCTAAATAGAGCCAATGGGCCTCCCTCTCCTCAACCAGCTCCTGGTACTCTGGGTCGGGTTGCTGCTGTTGGGCCTTACATCCAGGTTCCTGTACCCAGTCGACAGGATGGAGGCTACAACATGCCGCCTGATCCACTGAAGCCTCAAACACTAGGTGTTAATAACCAAACAAACCAAGGACGCCCCAAATCAGGTTGGTTTCAATCTATGAAATCATATATATTGTTTCCAGATCATATTTTCTTCATAATAACCAAGCTGACCTTCTGCATTTGCAGTTTCTATTAGAAAATTCGCAAAAAAAGCTATAATCTCTTCTCAGTTGGAGCTTATTGTCTTTCTGAATGTGATCCTTGACAAATAATATTAATGGAAGACACAGTAAAAAACTTAACAAGCTTAATGTTTTATGTAAAAGTTTTGGGCCTGAAATTAAAACTTAAAATGCATCAAATGTGTTTCTTTCACAACCAAAATACACATTTGAAGGGAAATGAGTTTCAGTGTCATATCAATGTTCAATGTATGATTTTTGAATAAAGACGTCTTCGTTTATCCAGTATGAACGAGGGCTGGGTGATATGGCTGAAAAAAAAAAATCACCATGTAAGCATTTCATATCGATATCAATAATCATTGATTGGTCTTTTATTTTACCTATTTGACATAAGGACCAGGAGAAAAAAGGTTGATTAATACGGACCTTTCCTCTTTTATCCTTTCAGAACAGTTGCACTCATTTTCTCCTTTCACTCCAAGTCGTTTTTTTAAGCAGTTCTGAGCCACGGTGGTGAAACTTGACACTTCTACTGCTTATGTTACAACAGGTTGTTGCTAGCTTACCAAAGAGTGGGTAATTAGTTGATGCCACCAACCTTGCTTAGCTGGGCCGTGAGAGGTTGAGCAGTTAAAGCCTTTTCCTCTGCCTACAGGACAGGCCTGTCGCGATAGGCAATAAATCAATTAATCGCATGATAAATTCAAATGAGGTCAACAATTTTTATTGGCCTGCTTGTTTGTTTTTGTGTTTACCTCTTTACCACTCCTTAGCGTAGAGGCAGTGGTATCATTATGTTAATTTAAAATGGTCTCCAAACCATTCTTCACAATAATTTCTGACAGTTTATCGTCCAGCAAAATTTGTTGTTTGTTGGAGTTCAGTCAAATTATCAACATTTTATTGGCTGTATTTTCTATTTATATTGATCATGTGTTTATTTCGATATATATCGTTATTGCTTTATCGCCCAGCCCTATGCATTAGTTAACATTCAGCACATCCTGCACAAAACATTTTGCTGCTTTTTCCTTCTGTGCCAGAACAGTTTCCTCCTTACCTGAACTCTGTTAGTTTGACTTAGTTTCTGTGATTTCTTTTTTCTTTCCTCTTTAACCTGACTCTCTTCCTGTGTTGTGTGAACTGTGTTTCCCTTTCCTGTCTCCCCTGGTCTGTCACCTGTTTTTGTATTGTCTCTGTTTCAATGCGGGTGGGGTGGGATCGGCGGGGGGCTTCTCTTCCCCTGGGCAGACGGTGTGCGAAAGCCTCCTGGCCCTTGGAAAGTGTCTGATTTAGACATCGTTGTGGACCCGGTACCCCCGTCCCTTCCAGAATCTCACCCTGGAGCCTCCAGTGGCTCAGACGGCACGTCTCGTGAGTGCAAAGTGCTGCATAAGCAAATGGGGATTGCAACTGCTGAACCTGGTCTCTCAGCACAGGATCCTCAGGATGCATTAGTGTTTACTCCCAATCAACAACTCTGTAATATAAAAAGTACCATTAACACCCTAAACCCCATTCTTCTGTATTTATATTCAGCTAAATTGATACAACAGTGATTTTCAGTATTAAATTCAAGAATCAGAAATCAACTATTGCTGCTTTCACATTTTATTAATTGGATGAAGTCCATGTTGTCATTCCATTCTGGCCATCTTTTTTGCGTGATCTTGTTTGGTTCATTTTAAAATGCTGCCATGCTAAAACACTTTGCTACAGTCTGCAGAAATGTGTGTGTTTTTAGTTGCAGTTGGCCTGGTGTAAAACAGGCAAAGCACTGCTGATCCTGTGTGTGTTTCTAACACGTTTGAGAAGGTTCGAAGAGTTGAGCGCTTCATGAAGTTACACATGAAAAGCAGTCAGGCTTTGTTTTAAACTTCATAACATTCAGTGTTACCCTAACGATCTCATTTCATTCTCACTGCTAAAGATGGGAGCATTATGCACGTTTGTTAGCGCTAAACTCTTCCATGCACAAGGGATTTACTTGTGCATAAAAGATTAATTTAAGAAATTAAATTTATAACCAACGATTTTGTGCAGAAAGGAACAGATTTTAATCAGTTAAACACAGGTCTATTTTTATAATGAAAATAAGTAAAAGTAATGTGGATTAGAGGAAGTTCCAAAGTCCTGATATCGCACATTGGTTCTCTTTCATGGCCGCTGTGATTGTTGGTAATAAAGACAACCTCCAATTGGTTTAAGAGTGGCATAAAAGATCTGTTAATGTGTGATAATATCCATGTTGAGTCACCAACATTACAATCCTAAAGCTTCTACTTTGTCTTGCATTTTTTTCTGTTTTCCCTTTTTTCATCTTTCCTTTTCACTTTATCCACACAGTCTACATTTTTTTATGAATTTTATTTCCTAACATCTAAAGCAGTATTTGTTGTCTTCCTGAGTCCATCATTCAGTACAACAACAGAAGTTGAATACTAATACATACATGCTCATTGCCACAATTGCTGTGAAGCTGAGACTCTGGATTTTTGTCCTATTGATAAGTACTGCCTCAGTAAAGTATTTCCTGTAGTTTGTATTTAATAATTATCTGTCCAAATTGCTTTAAGGAAATGTAAAGGCAATAATTTGTAACATCTTCACAGTAAAAAATAAATAAATAACTAAATAAACATACAAATTTCTCATCCTTTGATCAATACGTATCAATTTATCAGAGTTATAAAACAAACAGGACACAAAAACTACTTTGCTGAAAATATGGTAGCATTACTGCTGTGCTGTGGGTTGATTATTTTCTGTTTCTAAATTTAAAAACATTCACATCAACTAGCAGTTTCTGAATATGGCACCTGATTAATAGGATAAATGTTTTAAAATCCTGAGTCCATCATTTAATTTCTAACATATTGTTGTTTAAATGCTTTTAATAATACTCAATGTTGTGGTAAATAAAAGTGGATACATTTCATACAGTTTAAATATAGAAGGCAAAAAGAAATGTTATTGAGACCAAACATTTTTTGTCACTGCAGTGGGTTTGTCAAATTTGCAACAAATTAATTTATTTTTTTTCCCTCCAGCTAATGATACTGGTTGGCCTGCTGTAGGGAAGAGCAGCACGACTCTAAAGCCTCCTGAGAGACGAGACTCAGGGATTGATAGTCAGGGCAAAAGCCCTCCCTCAGGTTCCCCAGTCACTCCAAATACAGAAAAGGTAAGTTTTCTCTTTCCTAAATTGCTCTAATACTGTATAATCATCATTTTGTATTTCCTCTTTTTATTCAAACATTTTCATGAATACAAATAAATAGACGTAATGTTTCTTAATGAATAGTTGAGGAAACGGAGTTTATTTGTGTATTGCAGCTTTTTCATGTTATGAATGTGATTTTCTGTTTTTTCGCAGGTGCTAGATTCTAAAATATCCGTATCTTCCCCTGCCATAATCAAACCACAGCCGCCGCCATATGGATCCCACCTCACCTCTGCCAACACAGCCAGCTCCCTGGAGCGCCACAAAGATGTGCCTCCCCCTCGCCCACTCCCCAACCCGCCAGCTCCTGCGTGGCCCCGCGCCCCCTCCTCCACAGGCTCGTCCTCTCAGCAGATCCAGCAGCGCATTTCAGTCCCACCGAGTCCCACCTTCCAGCCCAACCCGCCGCTTTTCCCTCCTGGGCTAAGTGAGCGTCTGGATCCTCCGCCAGCTGTGGCGGTGCGCCCCTTCATCCCAGACAGAGGATCACGGCCTCAGTCGCCCCGTAAGGGACCCCCGACTGTGAACTCCAGCTCCATTTATCACATGTACCTCCAGCATGCGGCTCCAAAGAGCCAACCCCTAAAGCCTGCTCTCAAAGCAGGTAAGAGCTTTGAAAAATTATAAAATTAAATTTAACCAAACAAATGGAGTTTTGTGTGTAAAGGTAATTTGAGAGCTTATTGACTTTGCTGAAATTTGCTCAAGAAACTGAAATGGACTTGTTAAAGCTGAAAGAGGCTAACATTTGCTAAAAGCTAATGGAAGCAGACAAGTAGCTAAAAGAAGCAGAACGCTTGAGAAAAGCTAAAAATAAATGCTAGATTAAAGCTAAAAGCAGCAAAAAACATGCTAAAAGTCTCAAAATGGTAATTTTCTATGATGATTTAAATGGATTTAAAAGCATGATATATCTACTTTGAAGCTACAGGTAGCACAAGAAGACAAATATAGAGCAAATGTACATATTAAAAATATATATATTGAAATTAATGTATTTTCTGGGAGGAACTATTGTAAACTTGAATATTTTGAAAAGTACAAAAGCCTGAATCATAGCACCCATCTCCTAAATGAGCTGAATATTTTGTTATTTGAATGTCTAAAATAGCACAAGGTTGGTAAATTACAAAAAAAAAAAACAGGAAAACATCAGTGAAATGAGCAAAAAAAAATCAAATAAATGATGAATGAACTGACAAAGTTGCACATTTTCTGTTTACTTGCAGTTTATGGGAAGCCTGTTCTGTCCTCCAGCTCGACTCCGCCCTCTCCCCTGCCCTTCATCCAGGCAGGTGGAGTCTTCCCCGTGTTTCAAGGCCAACCCGGCGGCGAGGACACTTTAGACGGAGAACTCGATGACCTTGAGAGCTTCCAGCACCTGGAGCCATCGGCGCCTCCTCCCAGTGTGGAGAATATCCTGCGACCGCTCAGTCCCACAAAGCTAATGCCCATGGTGCACTCCCCGCTGCGCTACCAAAGCGACGCGGACCTCGAAGTGCTTCGCAAAAAGCTGGCCAACGCTCCGAGGCCGCTCAAGAAGCGCAGTTCCATCACAGAACCCGAGGGTCCCAGTGGGCCTAACATCCAGAAACTACTGTACCAGCGGTTCAACAGTCTAGCAGGGAGCATAGAGGGGAGTGTTGTCAGCGGATCAGGAGGAAGTAATGGCGCAGGCAATGGAACGCCCTTTTATCAACCGGCTCATCCTCCAGGATATCTGGGAGGTGATCCTCTGGCTGACACAGACAATGGCAACCTACTCTCTGAGACACCGCTGGCACCAGCACCAGGGGAGGCCGAACCGGGCTCTGAGGCTCCGCCCACCACCACAGACCCTAACGACAACGAGCCAGTGCTCTCGTCGCCTGAAGAACCCATAGATCCTTCTGAAGACGAGGAACCAGAAGATGACAACAACAATAATTTGGGAGGTTATGATGCATCTTTACCCAGCCCTGTCCTGGAGGTCAGCACCCCCGAGGAGAGCGGCACAGCAGGTTCACAGCTGCTGGTAGGAAGCACAGAAATGTCTTTGTTTTGAAAACCTTTGAATTTCAACAAATAAGTGATTCACTTTGTTTTTAAAGGAGAAGCGTACAAACCTGAAGAAGCCCAACTCTGAGCGCATCGGTCACAGCTTCAGAGTGAAGTTTAATCCTTTAGCGTTGCTGCTCGACGCCTCGTTGGAGGGGGAGTTTGATTTGGTTCAGAGGATCATCTACGAGGTTTGTCACCTTCTGTTTGTAGGCTTTATGTTTGCATGAAGTGCAGTCGCTCATCAGCCCGTTGTGTTGTTCAAAATGATTTTTCCAGGTGGAGAACCCCAGCACTCCCAACGATGAGGGCATCACACCGCTGCACAACGCCGTCTGCGCGGGACACCACCACATCGTCAAGTTCCTGCTGGATTTCGGCGTGAACGTCAACGCTGCCGACAGCGACGGATGGTGAGCGGAAGGCGACGCGAGCGCTGGGCGACACCTTGTTTCAGTTTCCACTGACTGTCTGCTCTTGTGTTTGAGCAGGACCCCGCTTCACTGCGCCGCCTCCTGCAACAGCGTTCATCTCTGCAAACTGCTGGTGGAGTCGGGAGCTGCCATTTTTGCAACCACCATAAGTGACGTGGAAACCGCTGCAGATAAATGTGAGGAAATGGAGGAGGGCTTCATCCAGTGTTCCCAGTTTCTATATGGTGAGAAACAGCAAACGTATGATTCTGCATGTTTATATTGTGAAAATGGTATGGGATAAATCTTGTGCCAGCAGGAATTGAATTTGAATCGCTCCGATTGAATCTGAATGTGCATAATTTGAAATAGAATGCATTGGTTTGAAAATAAATTTCACTAAATTGAAACTGAATTTAAAGTTTTGGATTTGAATTAATTTGCTTTGAAACTGTATTTTGATTTATTAAAAATTCAGTTTGTCTACTTTCACTTTCAGTTCCATAATTCAGATTTCTGTGTCACATCCTGGTCCTTGAGAAAGCCAGCCAGACTAATCAAACACAGATCCACAGATTTAGGTTTCACTTTGGTGAAGCTTCGCTTCTGTATGTAACAGTTGATGCAATCCACTGTAAAAGTGACAAAAACAGACTAAGTTATTTTATTGCAGTGATTAATTTTACCTATATGTAGAAAATGTTACATTTACATCACATGGATCAGTCAGCAGCAGCATCTGATCAATATGTGTGTTGGGGGCGGCACGACGGCTCAGTGGTTAGCACCGACGCCTCACAGCAAGAAGGTCCTGGG
>NW_013952444.1:2086762-2092557 GCF_001266775.1 Austrofundulus limnaeus
TAGTGAAATTAATTTTCAAACCAATGAATTTAATTTCAAATTATGCACATTCAGATTCAATCTGAGCAATTCAAATTCAGTTCCTGCTGGCACAAGATTTATCCCATACAACGGTATCAAGTTTATAAACTTGTGTCATCTGGACTTTACTGTAGGCGTGCAGGAGAAGCTGGGTGTCATGAACAAGGGAACTGTGTATGCTCTGTGGGACTACGAAACCCAGAATCCAGATGAGCTGTCGTTTAAAGAGGGGGACGCCATCACCGTTCTGCGGCGCCAGGACGAGAACGAGACGGATTGGTGGTGGGCACGACTCGAGGACAAAGAGGGCTACGTGCCCCGCAACCTGCTGGGGGTAACGGCAAACACATTGTGTCTGATTTATTAGATTTAATCTCATTGCAGGTTTCTTTGTCATGTTTAGATCTGTTTGTTCTGATGAATCAAATTTAAATTGCTTGAATTTAAAAGTTAGTAATTACTTGAAACAAATCATTCAGCATATTGATTGTGTTGTACTGTTTGTGTTTATCTTTGCAGCTCTATCCTAGAATCAAACCTCGTCAGCGCTCCCTGGCGTAGTGTCTGGATCCGCTGAGCCGTGTCCAACACCTGGACCGGCGAAACACCCGAGAGCAGAGAACAGAGGAGCCCGGTGCTCCAACTTCTCCCTGTGGCCATAAACCTCTCCCAGCCTTGTGCTTCGACAAAACCCTCCTCTCTGAAGCAGAGGGCACTAAGCTCTGCATATACTCACATCTGCACACACAAAGGCAGAAGCAAGCACTCCCAAAAGTCTCTTAAACGCCTCCATCCCTGCTGCCCCTCGTCACACTTGCACCTCCGTCACTGTCCTGACACACGTCACTTTCAATCAAACACTTTCCTCTCAGTATTTCTTGCTTTGTTCGCACTTCAGCCATCTCCCTAATGAGGTCTGTGGTGGCACCAGTTTACACGATACTAATAACTGGAATTTCATCTTTATGGGTTAAAAGTTGCTGATTTTTATCAGTGAATTTTAATTTGATCTGTCAGATGTATTTTAAGGCCAAATTTGCTCGTCTTGTAGACTTTAGCAGAGACAATTGATTCTAGACTACCCACCAAAGAGAAGTATCAGTTTAACACTTTTATTCCTGCTGGTCCCTAAAAAGCCCAAGGAAATGTTGAAGAGTGAGATGATGGTTAGTTTGCTGCTGCAGCTCCCAAGAGTTCCTTGTTCTTATAAAGCAAAAGTAAAATCCAAGTAAATCCTCAGTATTACTCATGCAGGCTAGTTGACGGAATTCCAGTTTATTCAAGAAATTGCGAGCTCACATATTGTCATGAATTGCATAAACATCCATGCCTTCTCCCCTTCTCCTCCCCAAAGTTTACTGTCTTCTGTTTAGAATTTAAATGCAGGATTATTGTGGATATGTGGCAAGAACACTAATAAATTATAATTGAGCCTTTGGAAATAATCTTTCCTGTGTTACGTGATTTTTTTTCAGTGTGAAACAATGGTTTAATTGAGGCAGTAATTTTTATTGCGTCTGAAATCTGCACGTTGAATATTATTTCTAAATGTCAGGGAAGTTTTGCACTTTACCACACCACAGAAATATAACACAGATAATTGATTGAATCAGCACAAGTGAGCCATTCTTATAATTAGTTCAGACTTTTATTTGAATTTTCATCGAATTTTTTAGGATCAATATGGCTAATCTATATATAAAAAAATCCACTCAAGTTTTACACTGAATTGATTTTGAGGAGATAAATCCATGGGACACAGATCTTAAACTTTAAAGTCATAGGGTAAGTACAACGTAAAGTATATATAAAGATGTATATATTTATATATATATTTTATTTATGGAGCTTTAAGTGGTCTGGGACAATTGTTTCGACCATTGTGGATATGGCCACAAATATCAGGGATTATAGATACTTGAATATTTTGTATGTTTTAAACAGAATAGGTTTAGGTGTGAAACAATTGTTTAAATGTATTGTCTTTTTATTTATAGCGAGTCGAAGGGTTTTCTCATCCTAAGAATTTCATTGCATTGTTGACTCGTTAACCTGCATATGGCAATAAATGAATCCTGAAACAAGGCAGTAATTTTTATAGGTTTACTCTAAAAGAATTAATTTATTGACTTAAAAGTGTGGGATTTTGTCAGTTTTTAACTTAAAAAAAATCCAAGAAATTGGTACATTTTTATTACATGAAAGAATACATCTTACAAAAAAAGAAAATAAAAAAATTGCAATACTTGACATGATTCAAGAAAATGATCAACTCTTTTGTTTGCTGTTTTGAACATCTGGCAGTTTTAGATCACAAAATAAGACAGACACGACATGAGCCTATGCTGGTTTATTTTAGAAAACTGATTTGAGGAACCAGGAGAAGTTGAGCCTTTCTAATTTTTAAATCACATAATGACCCTGTGACCCTGAAAGGAAGAAACAGATTAAGATAATGGATGGTTGGATTTTGTTATTAATGTAAAAGCTATGTGGATGTTTTTACATTGAAACATTTCTGATGGTAGCTTTTCTAAGTGATCAAAGAAAAAGATGCTGCAGAAAAATCCACTCTGGTGCAGGACAGACTGCAGACAGGTGTGTTACATAAAGTTTCTTATTTATAAAAATGTGTTAGAAAAATATTGGGATCCAAGTATTTTCAACTCCGATTCATGTGTAGTTTTAGTTTGTGCCACCAGAAGGCAACAAATCACTGATCATGTCTTAACAGCTTTTTTAAAGAGTTTTGTGTTTATGCAGATATCGCTCAGATCTTAAATTTCACATTTTCAAATTTTCATTTAATAAGGTTTTCCTATAAAAATTTAATTTACAGGTTTATTATTTTCTGATACTCTTAATATGTTTAGCAGTTTTTTTTAAAGATATTTAACTATAAATAAAAACTGTTTACCTCAAAGTTCTCAAACTGCAGTCATGTGGAAGTTTTGCTTTTCAGTTTTTAAAAAAGGTCTTGGTATACAAAATTAATCTTTTTGGTCTTTTGAACATGTTTTTTTTTTTCTTCCAAAAAGTAACCACTTGCAAAGACCTCCCAAATTAAACATAAATGTGTTTTTTTGACAGTGAAGACTATAGAAGTTCATGCAACTCAAAAAAATTTAACAAGCTGACTGTTTAAACCAAGTTATTGAACAAAACATGGGTTTTGACAGAAAAATAAAGTTAAAAATAATATTTGATACTTGGCTTTTACTGTCATTGATGTGTTTGAGAAAAAAATACATGCACAATTTAAATCAAATTTACTGTAGAATTTGACCTAAAACTAAATACTATTAAAATTAACGGGAAATGACTGGTCAAAATGATTTCACTGGTAAGAAAAATACCTACTTTTATTGCTGATTAATCTATTTCTTTTTTGATAGTTTCTCACGAAAAATAATTTAACAAGTAAATGTTTACACTGAGTTTTTACAGCCAATTATTGTATTTTGTCAGGGTTTGTAACAATAAAAATAAGTTATGAGCAAAACTACAACATCCACAATGCTCCGACAAAAACACTGAACTGCGCATGCGCACTACCTGTTCGAGTAAAGCTATGATCTCACGCGCAGCCCGTCCCTGGACCAACCAGTCGATTGAACCGTCTGAACTTCGGTCTCACCTGATGAACCTACAGTAATGGTTTAGCAGGAAACATGCTCGACGTGACCAAGTAAGTAAAGCTGACTGAACGACTGAAACTCTTTCCCCCCCCGAGCAGCGGAACAGAACTCCGGTGAGTTCTGCGAGCCGGACCGGGTCGTTCGGTTGCGGTATTGTTGGTGACCTCCGCGCCGGTGTGGACGCTCAAAACAATGTAACAACCACCAGTTAATGTTTGAGGTATTTGTGCTGTTTTTTAATTACAAGTGCCGTTTTTCCCCCTCACGAATTCTCTACTTTGTGTTGACCGTAGTCCGGAGTTGACCCGGTCCGGACAGGTATGGAGGGTCACTGGTTGGATATCATTTGCATGTATTTTGCAAACTGCTTTTGTTTGGTGGTTTCTTTCTGTGAGTTAGACATGTTTGTTCGAGCTGTCGTGTTAAAAACTGGTCTACAAATATCTCAAATGTCCTAAAAGTCGCATAAGACCATGTAGAAAAAAAAAACATTGACAGTGTTGAAGAAATGTTATTTATATTTAATTCTTAACTTTTAAATATTACACTCTGCCAGGAGGCTTGTAGTCTTTGTATCACATTTAATTGTAACCTTACTGTACAATTACTCCAAAACTAGTTTTAGAGTGTATAAATATGCACTTGTATTTAGTACACTAGTTTTCACTTTGCAATAATATAATCTTACTGATTTTTTATTTATTTATGCATAACTGTTTTTCTAAAACCATTGATTTCAACTTTAAATGATAGTCTTAAAATATTAATTTGCTTAAAAGAACATAAAAAAGACAACATAAAGTGCACCTTTGTAAAGCATTAAATTTTCTTGTTTTTTATCAGCTGACTCGTGAATTTTCTGATAAAAACTGCTTTATTCTGCATGCTGCTCAACTTATGAGATAATAGGATTCACTTCTACTAAGCAGAATAAATCATTTCAGGTAGTCGTTGAATTACGCTCAAAGTCCACAACTGTTATTTGTAATCTTAAATCCTGCTGAAGACTTATCAGAGGAAAGAAAAAAAAAGGCGTACATTCCACAGATTTAAATGCTCCACATCACTGTGGGGCTTGTGTGTGCTTGTAATTTCTGCTGCCCAGAAGGATTACAGCTGTGGCGGGATCTGCAGTCGTGTTTTTACTGTAAACACGGGAGAGTCCTGACATGATGCTGTTGTTTTTGTCCACAGCGTTAATTCTCAGACAGGGAGGTGTCCAGCACCGTCAGGTCTGGACGTTGAATTCCATGTATGATTAGTCTGTTGTAACTCCAAGCTTCTCCCAATCAGCTAAGCTGTTTTGTTGGAGCCTGAATGTTTACTCACAAGGTATTATTAACTTTTTTACCCTTTTTTTATAATGAACTTTTGTCTTTAAGTGTTTAGATGACTTATTCTGTTTGCTAAATGCTGTTGAATTTAGTGGCCACAGGGTTTAAATGGGTGTGTTTTTCTGTCTAGTGCTTTATATTTTTCTGCTTGTCTCTACACAAAAAAAAAAAACAATGCTGTATTGTTTATTTTGTTAGTTGCTGTCAGCTGATTTGCCCATTAACGTTTAGCAATAGCGGGCACATCAAGTGACGCCTTATGGCATTGCTTCCTCTACGGAAGTGCACCCTTTCACCACAGTAACGGCCATATTGGGGATTAGTTGTTAATTTTTTTTCTCTTCTTCCTCACACAAAGTCAGTTATGCCTGTATAACAGTCTCTGACACATCCAGACCAGGAGTGTCAAACTTAGTTAGCACAAGGGAGCCAAAATTAATAACTTTGCCAAGCCAAGGGCCAATATTTTTATTGAAAAATTAATATTATTATTGTTTAAAATGTAATCGAGAAATCATAATTGTAGAAACACAAATGACAAATGGAGTTTGATCAGGTTCATTTTGCTGTTCTCTGCTTGTTCCACGCCAAAATCAAAGATCACTGAAAGATTCCAACTTAGATTTATAGGCTTTAAAGTTAGATCTGTTGTGAGAAAAAATGCACTAAGTACAACAAGCTTCTTTTTTTTTAAAGAAAATCATTTGTACAGTGGGGAAAATAAGTATTTAGTCAGTCACCAATTGTGCAAGTTCTCCCACTTAAAAAGATGAGAGAGGCCTGTAATTGACATCATAGGTAG
>NW_013952444.1:2095696-2104430 GCF_001266775.1 Austrofundulus limnaeus
GGATATATCATATCGTGACCCCTTTGTCATGATATGTATCGTATCGCCAAGTTCTTGCCAATACACAGCCCTAAACAACAAAGGCAAAAAATTATTGATAGTTGTAATTTTTTAGTGTAATTAATTCAGAAAATCTTTTCAGGACCCCACCTTGATGTTTCGGGACCCCACTGTGGGTCCCGACCCCAACTTTGGGAACGTCTGGCTTAGACTGACACAATAAAATACCACAAACACCTGGGAGCCAAGTTAATTATCCATGTGTTGGGTCTCACAGGACCGACAATGTGGCAGCCTCCCTGGCTCACAGAAGGAAAACTAAATGACCACCTCAGTAACAGAGGGGAGGAGTAGACTAATGTTTTTTGTCACGGTGGTTGTCGTTCAGAAGTGGCCTGAAGACCACCATCTGTCTGCATTGTCTTTACATGTAGCATGGCATTAATAGACAGAAGCAGGTGTAGAACCACAGACCGATAGATTGACAGATTGTTTTCTAAGAAAGAATATTAAAGTCTGAGCATCGTTAAGATGTCACATTTTTCCTGGCTTGTGTCAGAACTAAGAGAAACGGTCAGCGTTGCACTAATCCAGTAAATTATTTGTTGTGGAATCCTGTTTAAACTGCTCTCATTTACTGTTTACGCCACAGTGTTGATAAGCACTTTAGTTGAGCTTTTAGACAGTATTTACTGAATAAAATCATTTTTAATTTTGCAGGTAAATTCAGCTTGTAAACATACACGAGTTACTAGTTAATGTTAACTAATTCTGTTGTTTACTCACCCTCACTTTCCTCTGTGCTGTTGCCTAAAAACAATTAAACAGAATATAAACATATTATTTTCATATTCTATCTTTTTCCTAAATGATAATGTGCAAATAATATTGACTGTTTTATCAAGGGGTCCAGCAAACTTTAAAACACATGCATCAAACTAAAGGCCCGTGGGCCAAACCTGGTCCTCCTCAACATTTTATCTAACCCTAAAGATGATATTATAAATGTAAAATAGTTTTATTGCTTCTTATTTTGCAAAAAAAAAAGCATCAAATGAGCCTGATCAAACTCCAGTTGTCATTTGTTTCTACAAGCCTGGTAAAATTACACTTAACCAGGCTTGGTTAAATATTATGTATTTTCCAGGCACATGGTTCAATCTATACCACTATCAAGTAACTATGCTACCTTCATTTGTTATGGAATTGGTGTATATATCAAAAATAAATTAGATTTTGCATCGTAGCCTATTTAAATGCCTTGAAATTGGCCTCTGCTTCTCTAGAAACCTCTTACTGTTTCTGACACTCCCACTTCAGCACATCTTCGCAACAATGCTTCTGGGGCGGGGTGTTCTGTAGGGTGGGAGGGGCTTTGTACAAATAGGCGGAGCTTTGTATCAGGAAGCATTTAGGCAGCGCCACATGGCCACCACAGGAGATTCAAGGATTTGTCGAACTTGCATGAATGAGTCAAAGCAACACTCTGGGTTTGTGTTTGATGAGGGAATAACAATATAAAACTCACAAGTAAATTTTGCAAAATATTCCCTTTTTAAACTGTTCAAATGAAGTTTGGTTTCTGTCAAACTTTGTCTTTGTTAGTTTATGATGATGATATAGTTTTACTAATCAAAATAATTACTACTTGTATTTCTGTTGTTGACTCATGCTTAAAAATCAGATAAAAAGTGTATTTTGTTTTCCTCAGAAATACAATCAAACATGTTTTGTTTTTTTTGTAGATTCGATTTTGCAACATCAGATGTGTCAGAACCAGAGCAACCAATGAATTTTTTTCTAGGATTTATATGGAGGAGGACTTGTTCTGGTCAATTTTTGCTCTTTCGTGTGGCGTTGCTGTTTATGTACTGAGATCAAGCACCGTGAACCAGCATTACTCTGCTGGCCCGTCACAACAATGGGCCTGTATGACTGTTTGAATGTGCCATTCTTTGCGCGGTGTGCTTCACTTGGGCCGGACAATAGATTCATTTAGCATCTTTTCTCTGTTCGGGCCCGCTCTGTGACCATAGTGCCGCTGCCATACCACACCCTGCCCCCCGTCTGGCCTGGCTTTGCACTTGTTCTTGATATTGGGACAGCTGGGCTTAGACAGCCCGTTGCTGGCCCCACCCATGACCCAGCCTCATGATTTTAGGATTGCTGTGGCGATGCTGGCATACCTTATTGAAACAATACGTGTGCAAACCAGTTGTTGTATAAATCCTAAATATCAGTTCTGAAACAAAAACCTAGAAAAATGTTTATAGAGGAATAATTCCACTTCACCTTGAATTGAAGAACATCGTTGCTAAAGTGCTTACAGGTTTGTGAGATAAAACAGAAACCATTTAGGTAAATGAGCATAAATGCAATTTAGAAGCAGAGGAAAATCCATTACATAGGCTGGGTCTGCTGGGCTATCTGCTTTAAGCTACACAAGATGAGACCTGCCAAGATCTGTGGTTTAACCACCCAAGCTAAACAATTTTACTCAAGGAAGTCCTGGATCATTATGCTGATGTGATGATTTGTCTTTACCTGTCATTCCAGGAAGGAGTATAAAAGGCATCATATAAAAAATAACACCATACAACATCTGGCACAAACCTGAAACACAGTCAAAGTCTCATCGAACAAGTCGCAGCTTGCTCTTATTTGACTATTGGAAAAAAATAAAATAAAATATTTTAATCAGGGAAGTATGATCCTGCTGTGTATTGGTTGGTTAGTTTAGGTTCCAACAGAATGAGCGCACACTGCTTGTTCATTTTCAAGACGTTGACTGTTGACCTTCCTGATTGTCCAGAGGTGAAAAGGCAAGGCCCACAGTGTCCAGGGCGGCCGCTCAGCAGTGGCAGATGTTTCATTAATGTGCTTTAGGCTGACAGACCAGACTTCTTGAGTAAATAATGGATTCTTCATGGGGAGTCCTTCACGCCTTACTCTGTAATTTGGCTTCAAAAAAAAAAAAAAAAAACTAAACTTGAAATCTGTGCATCATCCTTTGCATCTTTATTTATATTTATGAAGGAAATGCAACCCCCCCCCCCCCGAATGAATTATTAAGCTTTTTTCAATCTGTCTCAGTCATCTTTTTGTGCAGTCCAAACCTGCCTCTTCAGAGCACCCCCTCCTCCAGAGGAATAAGTTTTGATATCAAGTCTTGTGGTTTTATATCGAGAACTGGGTGACCTATTAAAGTATATTTTGGGCTGACAGAACTTGTTGCAGTCGTACCCTTGAGAGTACCCACAGTACAAGTTGTGCTACTTTCAACAGTGAGGTAGTTTCCATTTGTTTAGCCAGTTCAAGAGTTGAAGATACCTGTAATGTATGTGTAGTTCTGCACAAAAATCTTTAACACTGATAAAAGGCCTAACTCTGTTTTAATGTCAATTTAATGTTTGGCTTAGTTTTGACATGAGCAGAAAATCACTCAGGCTCTATTACCACTTTCATCCCGTAAAAATGCCACAATAAATCTAATTAATGGCATGTGGTTTACCACATTATGGAGTGATATTTCTATTTTAGGATCTGGTCTTTCCTTGCTTTGGGGGTCCCTGTCATTTGAAGTAATTGTCTCAGGCTGTTACAGTCTGTCATATGATGTAGGATATATTTATACTTTGGTTTTGGTTCTGACTGGAGTATTTGAATTAGTTTTCTTCAGCATGTATATATTTTTTAAAAGCACTTATTAGTTCTGAGACACAAAAGGGGTGTTCGTTTGGAGATGACAATGTTAAAAATGACTGAGGGGAAATGAGGCAAACCTCAGATTATCATGACAATCGAGGATCAAAATGAATCACGTTGTGGTTCGACCTCAAGGTGTGGAATGAGTGGAGAGATTTCAAACAAAGGGAGCATGTGGGTCCTGTCGTGTGTGTGTTAGGGGGAGTCCCATGGTTAGTTTGAGAAGGAGGGAGGAGGTTTAATAGGTCTGTAGGGTTCAGGTTTCTCTTCATGTTTGCCTTTTAAACTTTTTGTCACATTATTGATGGTAATTCCTGGAGAAGAGTTGAGGGAGACTAAAAGTCAGTTTTTCTGAGAATCTGTGAGCTGTCAGTCTTTTTGAAGATTTATTATAGTGAAGTAAACGTTCCAGCTGCTTGGATGCCAGCGTTTTGTCTGACAACATATGTAATTAGTTCAGGTTGCTACTTGAAGCTGACGTTATACCAGCTCAGTTACGTAAAGCTTACGTGTGTTTAACAAACACAAGCATGCAACTGTGAACCTTCATTGCAAACACGTAGCAGCATCTCAACCATCAAATGCAAAACATTTGTGTATTATCTAAGCTTCCTTTACCTTTAGAATAAAGATACTTCTCAGAAACTAGAAAGCATAACTAAAGCAGAGTCCTGGAATTTCTCAGAATCCAGATTTCATCTGATTTTCGTGGCGAGATACAGATTTTTTTGAGTTTGTGTCAGACCTCACAAATCAAAGTGATCAAATTTTAAACCCTGAGGGTACATTTACAGATAGTGGTTCATTTTAAAAACATGTTACTTTTCAAAGTTTGCCATGCATCAGTTTGGGTTTCTCTTTTTTCCTCTTTGGACTGGAAGAGGCCAGGCGTCGACACTTGTCCTCTCTGTACACAAACACTAAAAATGTGCAGCAGACTCTGATGAGCAGACAGATATATAAATATAAATGTAACAAACTCCACCAGACCATAGCGTGCTTCATCGTGTTCCTAAAATCTTGCTCCGCCCTCCATAAAGTCACGCTCAAGTTGCGACATGTGGTTGAGAAAAAAAACCCAGAATGTTTAGATTATATCACTTGTCTTACGCTGATTCATGACATGAACTCAGGTGTTCAGAGGCGTATCGAGACGTGACACTTTATGATCTTTTTGGCCTAATTGTAGGGGGATTTAATTAGTAACCTCATGACTTGATAATCCTTGATTTTAATATAATATAAGGAAAAAATGCACACTTTATCATTCTCCTTTGTTTAGCTCTCATGCTGGGATGTTGTGAGGCGATTTACAATGATAATTGAATTTCCCCTTAACTGAATTGGTGTTTTAGGAACCAATAACGTCAGTCACGCACAACTATATTAAATTAGAAATGTTTTTTCATTGCTAAGCACATTGTTGCTTGTTAGATAAAAAAAAACATTCTTAAGATTCATCACTGGCTGAAAGGCCCACACTGCTATCTTCATACCTGCTGAAACAGTGGTTTAACGGGTACATAACGTTTTCTCTTTATCAGTGAGGTTGTGTTCCTTGAGATGTCCTGGTTTAAGCTGCCTCTAAGAAGAACAGGTTCCCACAGTACATCATTGTGTTTCTTCAGAGTAGCTAGAGCCATTTAGTCTCACAATCAGCTGCATTAACAGCTAAATGTTCCTTTTGAAGGAATCGTATTACAGCTTTAAGTGCATAGTTTTTATTTTCTCACACTGATGCAACCACTATTTCCTACTTCTGTTACTTTTAAAAGATCCCATTTCATTGTTTGACCATAAAGAAAGCGTAATAAGGATTGTTTTTGGCATGCAATATTTCAACAAAGAGCTCAAATGAATTAATCATGGAGCAGTCCCAGTGTTTTCACGTGCAAACCTGCTGCAGCTGTAAGCACAAAGTTGTTTGTGTTCAGTCATTAACATAGCTGATTGTTGAGACGCCACAGGGCAGAAGCTGCCAGGTCAATCCTGTTAAACAGCAGGTGTCCTTGTTAAACGCCCCAAACAATTTTTTTTCCTGCATCTGCTTTGTTATATCGTTTTCTTCTTTACAATGCCAACCTACTGCTTCCAGTTCTTCTCTTGGCTTTAATAAATTGTTGCAGCTTCTGGCCTCATGTTTTTTTGTCTCTGTTGAGATTATGACAGCAGATAAGCATCTTGAATCTCAGCCATGCACAGTAGGCTACGAACTGTATGACAACTCGGTCTCACACAAGTCTTTGCCTCTTTCATGCATGCAGCTGGTCATAAGTCGGTTTCACAGCTGTTGAAAACGAGGCCAGAACCTCAGACCTTGGCTCTAGTCTGGTGAACCAACTCTAAAAGCATCTGTGTGTGGCAGAAGCTAATAGACACTTCACCCTCAGAGCAGTCTGGACTCTGATTGGATTATGTTGGATTAACACTCCTTCATTTGATTTGTTTGTATGCTACCTCTACTTAAATGCTTTCTACGCTATGCCATTCCTTCCGCTCAAAACCCTTAACCGCTGAATTCTCAGTGCACTGCTGGCCTACATCTGGAGGGATCAGCGAGTTAAGCCGGAGCCTTTTAACCCTTGAATTCTGTCAGTCTGTTGCAAGCAGGTTCACTGAATCTGCAATGATTCAGTGCTGCAGTATACTTCCATTGGAACCTCCTTTATTTTTTAGCTTAAATATTTTAATTATCAGGTCGATACATGTTTAAAGCTTTGAAAGTACTTATGTTTTGTAAATACAAAGCCTCTGCAATACAAATTCTAAGGAAGAGTAAATATTGGTTTTCAGATAGTTTTTATATTCAGTTTAACTGTGGCATTGAATGGGTTTTTAACAGCTCAGAATAGCACTGAAACTACTTTTGAACAATTTTTCGCAATTACACTTGGAGATGATTTTATCACTTACATACTAAGAGATTATAAAAAGGATTGAATGTTGTGATAAAAGTCATAATGTATGAAATAAAAACACTTATTCCTGCCATTTAGTTATTACAATCAGCTGCATCATTTTCTTTTTGAAATTACAATTTTTCTTCCCAAAACCGTTCAACTATAAAATGTTGGTAGGCCTGTCATAATAACAAATTTTGCTGAATTCTCACACAATTTATTATTTATTTGTCTTCCTTTGGCTTCATAAAATAATGCAGTCACCGCACGCTTACGAAGTTTATGTAGTGTAAAAAATAAAATAAAATACAACTCTCGGCAAACTCAAGGTTTGGCACGGTGCCCTGAGGGCGTCGTGAGGCATCGCCAACTGAAGTTCAGGTGTCAGAAAGCCAGCTAAATGCCTGTTCCCGAGGCTCTTATGCTACACGTTACCAGACCATGCACCTGGCAAATACCTGACGCCAGAGTTCACTCCTCCCTACTCTAAAGAGGGAGACGCAAAGAAAACAAAAAGGCAAATGAAATTTATCGGCCTCATTGGAATTTATTATGCGATTAATTGATTCATTGCTTATCGCGACAGGTCTAGTTGTAGGATTTCTTAAATGACCTTTCCTTGTTTCCAATTCCTCGGCTGTGTTCTGATTATTTTTGGATGCAGAAAGTACTGTGGTCTTCTGGGATGGACCCGATTCAAAGAGTAATTACAAGCTTTCTAAAAGGTGGGTAGAAACCAGTGGGACCCTCTTTAATTCTAGTAAGTGGGGTTTCCTACAAGGAAAAAGGCCTTGTTGGAATTTATAGCTACAACCCCACCCTGAATGAAATGTATGGATACAGTGTAGGGCTAATGATATAGGTTGTAATTTATGACTATATTTTAACAAAAGTTAGATCATTTACTTCTCAGACCACTCTCAATCTGCATCCAATTATGTTTCTCTGTTGTCGTCTCTCAGTATTGATTGATAACATATTTCCACCAGTCAGCAACTTTAGGGTTTAACCTGATTCTTCTTGGTGGAATGAACTGTCCTCAGAGGTTGTTTTATGATTTGTTTGTACAGCTGCTCAGATTCCCCTCTCCTCACTGATAACTCAAAAACAAGATGAAGATGAGCTTTTTTTTAATCTGCATGTTTAATAATTAACCCAGAAGATAAGCCAAAAAGAAAAAAAAAAGTATTGCGTTTCAGGTTCTCTCAGGGAAAGCCTGAAGCTAGTGCTAAAATGTTGAAGCTGCCATGTATCAAGTCAGTTTGGCACGATTGCTTCTGCTGTACAATATTCCTGACATGTCTAAGTCACTCTTAAAAAAAGAACAGTGTTGATGGAAAATCTTGAAATTTGTTCTATGTACCAATGACATAGGATACAATTGCATTATAGATTTAGTTTACTTGAGGGTTTTTGGTTTTATTATTTAAAAATTTTATCACAACACAGCTCACTGTAGTTGTTGGATGTCTTGGACTTTTTTGAACCAGTTAAGGGGAAATATGTAAAATCAACTTTTTTTGAGTTTTTCATCATGTTATAATATACTCTCATAAAAAACATGCCCAAAGCCTTGCTTTGACTCATTCATGCATGTTTGACAAATCCTGCAGCGTTTTTAGGAAGACATGCTGAGGAGCAAAACGACAGGACCAGAAACGCCTTTTGGTACCAGAAACGCCCCTGGGACGTGTCTTTAAGGTGAACTTCCTCATGGCATGTGGCCCCCCCCCCTCCCCACACATCCCGCCCATGACTCCCACATGCTCTCGGGTGAAAGTGAAAGTGAAACCTAACTSTCTGCTGAGCTCTCAACATTAGTTCTCACTCAGTGAAGCTCTTTTCAGATTAAAAATATCTTTGAGGAAATGTATTTTCAGATGCCAAGCAAACTGCATCATGGCAGCCACCCCCCCACCCCCACCGAAATGGGCAAAACGGAAGCAGAACCTTAAAGAGACAAAGGCCAATTTCAAGGCGTTTAGAAGAGGAAGTGATGAGAAGTTGTTTTTTCTATTTAAACATAAAAACAGCATTTTAATAACAGCTAAAGGTGACATAGATACTTTATTATGATATAGTATTTAAATACAGGTGCTGGTCATAAAATTAGAATATCATGAAAAAGT
>NW_013952444.1:2108003-2114528 GCF_001266775.1 Austrofundulus limnaeus
ATACATACATTAAAGCTCTCCAAATGTTTGTAGCATGTAGTACTTTTATTGTGTATCACTAATTTTCTAAGACAGAAGTGTTACTATGATGCACTGAGAAGCAATGCTTGACTCACATCTGATGAAAAATAAGTGAATGGCTGACAGATGACACTCGTTCTGCCCAACATCTGCTTGAACACCTTTTAGACTCTGAATCAGGTTGACATCTGTTCTGAGATCATGTCTGATTTTTTTCCCCACAACAAATAAAGAAAATAGCTTCACTCATATTGACATATACTCTGTTTTTTCCTAATTCAAATTAAAATATTTCCCAATTTATTTCATTTAAAGTTTCCTTTAATGAAGTGTTGATGTGAAAACATACATTTTGAGATTCTGTAAAAAAAAAAAAGGAACCAATTTGTTGAGAGGAAATTGCAATTCTTACATAATTTTATGACATTGTTTTGTATAAAAATGTGTCGGGATGTTGCATTGTTGAAATGTTTATGGATGCTGGATTTAGTTAGTCGGCTGTATGCTGCGACACACTGATGCTGTAAATCATGTGGGAGTGTCAGTGTTTCAGATCAAAATCCTCTAGTTATATATAGTTTTGCATTGGTGAATTCTGGGCTGATTAATATTCCAAACATAATAACTTTCTTTTTTCATGGTTTTGACATTATTTAAATTCTTCAGTAGTCCTTGCTCCTCATACTTGTGTTTTCACCACACGTTTTGCATCTTTTCTTCCTCCCAGTTTTCCAAAGAGACTAAGCAAATCTTCACCGAGCTGCCCAAAGTCTGTCTTGGGGGGTGGGGCGGGGGCAAACTGGGCGTCGGCCACTGTTTCGGCTGCATCCTATTAGGACTGGGAGTGTTGAAAAGGGGTGTGGTTTGAAGCCAGTAACATCTGTGCCGGTCCCCTTTGCCCCCACAGCACTCTGCAGAGAAAGGGAGAGGTAGAAGGACAGAAGATTTTCCGCAGAAGTTCTCGCTGGCCAGCTGGCTGTTTTGCAAAACAAACAGTTGCAGTCCGTATGGCAGATTTATCTCTTATTTGCCCCCCACCCTCCCCACTCCCCAGCCGTCAGAGGAAACCACCCTGCATGTAGTTTGAAATTTCTTCTCGGCTGATTTTTGACAGCCTCTCACAAAGGTGCTTATTAGCCCCACCGAGCCAGATGACTTTGAACCCGCGTGGATAAACACACCTTGCACAGGAAGTGAGCCGCTGCGTGCCGTGTACAAGTTTTCCTGTCGACCGTGCAGAATGCTGGACGCTGCAGTGAGCTGAGGTTATAAAGGGAATGCCCAGAACACAAGAGAAGCAAGCTCTCTCCAGGACAGGGTAAGACGAGCTCTATAAATCTGTCTATTATACCCTATAATCAAATGACTGCAAGGAAACGGAGCGCAGGAGCTGAAGCCGGCTATCTGCTGACTGGAATGTGTGTGTGCATGTGCTTGTGCTCGTGTGTGTGTGTATGTGTGTGTGTGTGTGTGTGTGTGTGTGTGTGTGTGTGTGTGTGTGTGTAGACTGCATGTGACCAGTAGATAGTTAGAGGCTATCAGTCTGTGAGTGTGTCTGAGAGGAGTTGTGGCTGCCGGTTTGATTTATCACTCGAGCCAGATTCCTCTTACGAATACGTAGGTGATTGTGTCACGTCTGTCTAATTAGGAGGTGCTGGTGCAGGGAGCCGTGCTGCTGCAGTGACCTGTCGGTGGGGGAGGATGACACAACGCTCCGATCATACCCTGGGGCTGATTTCTTGGTGGGAGAGTTGTCCTCCGTGTGCAGGGAATGCCCCGTAATGACAAGGCTGCTGTGGTGATGGGGGTGAGGTGGTGGTAGAAATATGTGCTCTCACACACATGCTACAGGCTGCTACCTCCCACCTTCATCTCTCTCTGGTTTGGCGAACGTAGCCCATTATCAGTGTTGAGTGTGAGAGAGGGGATGGCATACTTTTTTTTCCCCCAACGATGGGGGTGGAGTGCAAATAATTATGTCAATGAGGGAGAGAAAGTCACCTTGAGCAGAGAAGGGTCCGCTCGTTTCCTGCTCCTGCCCATCCTGCTCAGGTTCCGCTCTCGTTGCAGAAGCTGCACTCTGGAGAGTACTCTCTCCACGCCGCATGTTTCACAACAGACTGACAGCTAGTCTTTGTAATTCTATTGGATCTCACTGTGCCTCAAAGTGATGCCAAGCTGGATTTTTACCCTGTAATCCCTAATGGTTTTTGTATTTATTTTTTGTCTGCTGAATTAGAGGGGCAATCCTGTTTTCCTTTCTTTTAACGTTGCGGGACAGATTAAGAAGGAGGGTAATGTGCATTTGAAGGGGGGGCTTACATTAAATCACCCATCCACCCAGCTTCCACCCACTGCTCTGGTTGCCATAGCAACTGAGGAAGAGGCAGGGTTTTTTAAAGTACAAGCTGCCACTCGGGGGTGTCTCAGACTGCATTACACTCCAAGCCTCTTTATTGACAGTGTATTAGAAAGCATATTTAATTGATGAGACACAGATTTTTCAGTGCTGTGTTGTTTAGTGTTCTCATAGCAGAGTGTTGTGATGATAGCTGTTGGTGTTTTCATACTGGTTTCAGTCATTCAAAGTCCAAGTCACGTGTGAGACCCTTAAAGGAATCCATGATTAGTTGTAACATTAGACTTTATTTGATGAACATATTTTAACTGTAAAATAAAGACTGTAAAAATACTGTAGGCTGTTTAGTTTTTATGATTTTTAAACTAAAAGTAAAAAAATATATATTACATGAACGGAGCCATTTTATTTACACACAAAGCATTCTGGGTAAATGATGACGTGGATAGGTCCTCGGTGTGAGGCTGCTAGCGAGCTATATCCACCCTGAAGTTTAATCTTGGACAATATCTGATGATCGGCTCTTTTAAATGAAACCAGAGAGCGTTGAGAGAGAGGAGAAGGTAGAAATGACTCAGCCTGTAACTGAAAATATGGATGGAGGACCTCAGGCTTATTAGTTTGTCTCGTTAGCGCTGAGTTAATACATATAAGGCAATATAGTGTCGGCACTAGCACAAAGGCTAACAGGCTAAGCTGAGGTTCTTCTTCTATGAAGCAGCTCTGTTGTCCTCCATCTATATTTTCAGTTGTAGACTGAGTCGTTTCTACTTTCTCCTCTCTGTCAACGCTCTCTGGTTTCATTTAAAGGGGCAATATTATGTGTTTCTCAGGCATACATTTAAATACTATACCATAATAAAGTATCTATGCCACCTTTAGTTGTAATTAAAATGCTGTTTTTATGTTTAAATAGAAAATAAACTTATCTTCTCATCACCTCCTCTTCCAAACACCTTGAAATTGGCCTCTGTCTCTTTAAGAACCACCTTCTGCTTCTGTCCCACCCACTTCAACGTGGGGGATTTGCATGTGTGTGTGTGTGTGTGTGGGTGGGGGGTAGTGGTGGTGCTGTGATGCAGTTAACTTGGCATCTGAAAATACATTTCCTCAAAGGTATTTTGAATCTGAATGTGCTTCACTGAGTGAGAAGTAATGTTAGGAGCACAGCAGACAGTTTAAGTTTCACTTTCAGTTTCACCCGTTGTTTGAGAGCCTGCAGGAGTCATGGGCGGGGTGTGTGGGGAGGGTGCGCTCTTCCATGAGGAAGTTTGGCTTAAAGACTCATTGCAGAGGTGTTTTTGGTACCAAAAGGCGTTTCTGGTCCCCACCTGTTGTTTTGCTCCTCAGCGTGGCTTCCTAAAAACGCTGCAGGATTTCTCAAAAATGTATGAATGAGTCAAAGCAAGGCTTTGGGCATGTTTTTTATGAGAATATAATATTATAACATGATATAAAACTCAAAAAAAGTTGATTTTACATGGTATTGCCCCTTTAAAAGAGTCGATCATCAGATATTGTCCAAGATTAACCTTCAGGGTGGATATAGCTCGCTCACACCGAGGACCTATCCACGTCATCATTTACCCAGAATGCTTTATGTATACATAAAATGGCTGCGTCAGTGTTAAAATATATATTTTAAAATTTACAAAACTAAACAGCCTACAGTATTTTTACTGTCTTTATTTTACAGTTAAAATACATGTTTATCAAATAAAGTCTAATGTTACAACTAATCGTGGATCCCTTTTAATGCTCAGGTTTCTTCTCTGTCGGTTGCAGCTCTCTTGCTGTGATGGTGGTTATCGTTGATGACAGCAGCACAGACATGCCTCAATGTTAACTAAATGATGGTACTGCTTTTTTCCTGTGATAACAGTCAAGTACAACTTTATCATCTCAATGAATTATCTTTATAATATCACTTTTCTTTTTTGATTTTTTCCCCCACCTGAAAATAGTGACTAGATGAACCTGAAACCCTCCTTTCAAAAGTTTATCCTTTTTTTTTTTGCCCCAAGTCTAACCTCCACTTGAAGGTCTGACCTGTGGAAGAATGCTAACATGAGTGGGGGGTTGGAGAATCTCTCTGCAGAACGAGTTTGACAACCTTGCTTTTGAAAAGACCAACAGCCTTTTAACCTACTTTTTAATCTCTGTCCTCCCTACATTTTAGGCGCTCCCTCCCTTAGCCTAAATATACATTTTCCTGTTTTGTGCATTTTTCCCGTTCACTAGCAAAAATGTAAAATGACAACAAACTCATTACTGAAATTTATTTTGAACACACACTATTTGTTAAAAGCACTCAGGAAAATAATTACCCCACTGCTTGAAAACTGTCTCCTCTTTTTAATTAAAGTGTAAATTTCAAAACGAGTGTCACAAGTTGAAGTGCTTCCTGCTGATCAGTCTTTCCGAGGCAACAAAACGTCACTGACAAACATCTGCCTGTCAACACAAGGTTTCCACAGTCTTTTGTTCACATAATAAAGCTGCTGCCTTTTAAACAAAGCATGTCAACAGTTCACATCATAGCACAGCCTGTTTTTCCAGCATTCAGTCATCTTATGAACACTGAACCCAGGGAGTTAGTCAGCTCGTATCTTGTGTTTGTGCTGTAGCTGCTCTTTGATGGTAACATTTGACCAAATTACTCATTTACTGTTGACAACAGAACAGAATGAAACTGATTTCAGCCCATCTCTGATCATGATCTGCAGAGGAAGTGTCTGAGGATCACATGCAGGACAGATGAGGTTAAAAATTGGATTACTTTTATGTAACTTGCTTAATAGATGTTACTATTTTGGTCACAGCAGACACTATTGTTTGTTTATTGGCAGCAGAGCACAAAATCATATTTCACTCTGAATGCCATTTATATTGAGTCATACCCTGCTATATTGCTGGAACTGAAAGTGTTTCTTCTGTTCTAAAATAGCACAAGCCTGAGTAGATCATAATTGTAACAGGAAAAAAAAACTATCACACCAAATGAATTACATTGTAGCTTTTCATTACAGGCTGATCTCAGACTAATTTAGTTGCAGTCAAATGTTACAGCTTCAGCGTTTAAAAAAAAAAAAAGAAAATGTTGGTAACCTTCAGCCATGAAGGCAAAAATGTATCTGCTAGTCACAGAAATGCTCTCTGTGTGTTCCTGTGCAGTGATCCTGTTCTCTTCGCTCACACTGTGTTTCTGTATGGTAATCCTGTAATCTGAGAGCCACTTCAGCTCCACTCCTGGAGTCATGTGACATTAATGCTCCAGAGTAGATGTCCGTGTTGTGTCTGTGCACACAGTTGTGTAGCTCCAATGCATATGAGCGTCTACACATGCTGCTCCTCTTAACACCGTGAACAGTTCTGACTACTTCCTGTCAGCTGGCTGCCATTGAGAAGTGTTTGATTTTAATCTCCTCCCAACCTGCCAGTCAGCATTGATGTCACGGCCCAGTAAGCTTCCTGTCAAGTGTTCAAGTCTGTGTGCGCACTACCACCGTTAATTTGCAGAATGTTGACGAAATATGGTATCCAGCTGTGAAAGAGTTTTTGACACCACTGTGCCATTAGTCCCTGCAGCGAAAAGATCAAAGAATCTGAAACAACATTTTAAGGATGTACATTTTTTATTTATTTTTTTGTGACACTAAACCAAGTCTATACAGTTTCTCAAAAACTCTGCATTTGATAATTGGTAAAACAAATTGTGTGTTTAAATTTAACAGGCAGACAAAACGAGATGGTCTGCAAATTCTACTTCACATTTATCCCAAATCCTAAATCAGAAAAGAAGATTAAAGCTCTGAGGATCAAAAACAACTACAGCTATACTCCATACAGATGTGTTTTCTAAACATCTCTGAAAAAAATGTTTGGTTTTCTGTTATTCTTGGATGTATCTGTGGATGCTATAAAAATGTTGTTTTGTTGGGATGGCCACACCTGCAAAAAGACAGTGTTTTAATATTTTTTTACCCTTTTACAATGAAGTCGGAGATGTTGGGATTAGACGGGATAAAATCCCACAAATGTTTCAGTGATTTGCTCATGGATACTTTATAAAGGCAGACTGTTGCTAACCTTAGTGCGTGTGCATGTGTATTTGTGTGTGTGTGTGTGTATATATATATATATAT
>NW_013952444.1:2115729-2118824 GCF_001266775.1 Austrofundulus limnaeus
TGATTGAATAATAAAAACACAAATTTACCTCCATAGTTTGGAACAGGTGGAATTTACGCAGCTCATTTACACACTTTTCCTGAAGATAGAAGAGTTTGTTGAATCTGACATGACATGTTCGTACGAACCCTTTGTACGAACAAAAGTAAGAGAAATTTAGGATAAGAATACGAACATGTTCTTGCATGAGGCCCATTAGAACAATGTCTTTTGTTTGTAATGGTTAAATTGGACAGTACAAATTGAGATTGAGAGGAAATCTGGAAGAAGGCAGCTGTATGAAAGTCATGGGTCATCTTAATTTTTACTCTGTTCTTCATGCTTTCCCACACGTTTGGTAACACGAGCGTCTCTCTGTTTGGTTTAAAACGCTTTTCTCGACTTCTGCCTTTCCTCCAGCAGACCTGACAGTTCTAAAAGTTAATAGGGAGATGTTGTACAGGCTCGCTCGCTCTTTCACACACACAATTCACAAACACTGGGATTCTTTTTTACAGTCTGGGCCTCTGCCAGGTCATCCACTAAACCCCATGGCCAACAAAACAACAAGACCGTCCACAAACAGAACTCCCATTCAAAAAAAGAGATGTGTTTTAATATAAGCAGACAAGAACTAATTGCTGACTATGTTTAAATCAAGGAGAACAAGAGAATCGTTCTTAAACTGTAATCAGCATTCTACAAAATGCATGATACTTCTGCTGTAGTCCAATCCAAGAGTCAATTTATCGTGGTATAAACAGCATTCTTCTTGATTATATGGAAAGCACTGCTGTTACATGGCATCAATGTCAACTTTTAGACAATTTTAAGCATGCTCTTTATAAGGATAAAACCTGGAAAAAAATTATTAGTTCTGCTAACTAGTGCTACTTGAACAGCTAATAGTCAGTTTAAACAGCTGGACTGAGCTAAAGTTGAAGAGGATCTGTGACGTGACGGTTGAAGGTGTTGTGTAGGTGTTCAGGGTCACAAAACACTTGACTATGAGAAGAATTTTTTTTTTCCTGTTTCAACAAGCCTGTTGTTTTTGGAAGCTTTGACCGTCTGACAGACATCCTCCAGGGGCTAATGTTTGAGCACACATAGGTTAAACAATTACAGCTCACAAACAAAAGTTTTTGTGGTGACCTGGCCCACATTCAGACCTCTCTTGAACCCTCCTCAACTGGCCGAGCTGCGGTACATTCACAAGTTTTGGTAAATGGATGGGAGAGCAGCTTTGTCCTGGTCTGGCTCACAAATTTATACAATGGTAACAGCGAGCTTTAGCTAATGGAAAAGATGAGCAGTTTTTGTGGACTAATATGGTCATGGAGGCCTTTTGAAGTGCCTCTTTCCTTCATGCTAGAATAGATGGTGAGTGTGAAGCTAAGCAGCTGCTGTTGAGCACTCCAGTAGTCATTTCTGTAACATCAAGGATGTGTCAAAATAAATACACTGTTTAGGGTGTAAGTAAAAGTGAACTGTTGTGTGTACTTTATCCCACGTGTGGCCATTTGCCTGCAGGCAGCCAAGCTCTGCAGTGCACCATGTGTGTTTCATTCACTGCAGTGTAGATTTTACTACATCTGACATCCTTATGCCCTGTGATGGACTTGCAACCTGTCCAGGCTGTACCCTTAGATGGGCATCAGCTCCCCACAACCTGGATAAAAAAAAGAAATGGATAAAATGATGAGGTGTTTATTTGAATAATAAATTGTTTTTCTATATGTTCATCATTTTTTAATTGCTTGTCATTTTGCCTAGTTATTACAAGGTTATTGTCGACCACGTGAGAATAGTGGAAACAGTTTTTTAAACTGTAATGAAATTTCATAATTAAGTCAGCCTGGTTTGACAGATTTATGAATGGTTGTTAGGACTGCATGATAATGGAAAAAAGCTGACACTGCAGTTTTTCTTACCCTACAGTGTATACTGTATGTTGTGAATGAAAAAAAAATACAGGAATTTTCAACAGATGACTTGAATAGCACAACTTGTTGCCGACCAACCTTAACTCTTTTTTTTGTGCATGTTACAAGTATGTTTTTTGTCTGTAGTTGAGTTATTCTTATCTTTTATTGCTTGTGTTTATTATTCTGGGACCTGAGTATGTTTCCTTTTATCATGTGCAAACGTGAATTGTGTTTTGCCACAAAGCCTCTGTATCAATCTTAGTTTCTGTTTCCGTTATGCGTATTTTACCTCTTTTCTTCCTGTTCTCTTCAAATTTGCTCATTTTCCTCATTTTCAATAAGGTCCTTGTTGTCTTCCTCCACAGCTAGCAAATTCAACAACACTTCTCTGAAAAATGTTAACATTTTTGTCCCAGATGTTTCCCAACAAAATTAAACTTTCAGCTTATTTGACAATGAAGCCGCTCACTTCCGCTGATGGGAGCAACACGTCAAAAAAATTCGTACACTTGACCGTTAAGTTCATTGACTTATAGTTTAATGGTTTACATTAAACAATATTGCAGGACCTTTGAATCGTAGATCCTTCAATGTAGGAGGCTATGATGTGACTGTGTTACGCACACGTACAATGTGATGACAATGCTCAAAAGATATATTGTGCAGCTCTAATTATGGATGTACGATATATCAGCATTAAAATCTGTATCGGCTGATATTAAATCAATATTGATTTCCCACTTTTTAGTTTTGTGTTTCTGTTTTGGGAGGGGAGATGGTTGGCCGAGTGGTATCTATTTGATCATTATAGTCTTAGTGACGCTGTGCAGCCAGGAATAACTGAAGTAGAGCCATGTCAGAGGTCTGGACTTATTTATATGGTAAAAAAGACAAGTATACAGCGGGTAAAATAAGTATTGAACACGTCACCATTTTTCTCAGTAAATATTTTACTAGAGGTGCTAATGACATGAAATGTTCACCAGATGTTGGTAACAACCCAAGTGATCCATACATACAAAGAAATCAAACCATAAATGTCCAGAAATGAAGTTATTTGTAATAATGTGGAATGGCACACAGGGAAAAAGTATTGAACACATTTACTGAAAATTATCTAATACTTTGTACAAAAGCCTTTGTGTTATGATCGGTTGTTTGAGCTCTGAATAATTTCCGAACACTGACAAC
>NW_013952444.1:2121938-2146646 GCF_001266775.1 Austrofundulus limnaeus
GTATTAGATAATTTTCAGTAAGTGTGTTCAATACTTTTTCCCTGTGCCATTCCACATTATTACAAATAACTTCATTTCTGGACATTTATGGTTTGATTTCTTTGTATGTATGGATCACTTGAGTTGTTACCAACATCTGGTAAAAATTTCATGTCATTAGCACCTCTAGTAAAATATTTACTGAGAGAAATGGTGACGTGTTCAATACTTATTTTACCCGCTGTATTTGTGTGTAACATAGATAAATATCGGTTTTCAGCCATAATGCCAATAATAATATCGGATATTGATACCGGCTGAAATTTTTCTATCTATGCATCCCTAGCTCTAATGGTTGTATTTTACTACAGTATGTGCTTCTGTTTACGTATGTTTATTTTCTAAGATCTATTTTCTGTTTTTGAAACGTTTTGTTTATCTGGTCTTTCTATAAAGTTACAAATCCTTAAGTCTTCACCACAGAGAGAATCATATGATTCCATGTTTTGCTTCAGTCATGTCTGACACCAGTTTATGCCATCATGTAACCCTATATACCTTTAAGTCTGCTGTTAGTTTGGCACTTTCTAAAACAAAGATAGAAAAATATAGACAAATATAAACAAAAAAAGCTGCCTGGGATTGTCATTCCTAGCAGCTTTAAAATCTGTTGCAGAATATTTTAAAAATAGTGTCTGTGGATGGAAGAAACTCATGAGCCAGAACAGTGACTAAAATCAGACTGTGATTTCATCAGTTTATTTAGGTACTGCCACCACAGAAAGTACATTTTTATATTTAACTATATTAAGATGAGGTTGCTGTAGAAAATGTCCTGACTTTTTTTTTTTTTTGAAGAAACATCTCTGGTTGTTGTCTGTTTCAACAGACCTGCAGTGTTTGTTTACACTACAGCAGAGGATTCGACCTGACACGGCTAAATTTAGACGTGATGCGTTCTGTTTGATGGCAGACTTTAATAAAAGCTCGGCAGATCTCCAGTCACCAAGAAAGGACATTCAGAATTTCACGCAGGTCATCGCAGCCTCTGTGGTTTGTGATGTTTGGCTTCACCCTGCAGGTCACAGCAGAGGAGAGGAGGGCTGCAGTGGCGAGGTGCTGACATCTCAGCTTTATATGCCAGCCAGCTGAGAAGTCTTATGCACTTGTTCTTTTTCTCTAAATTCTGCTTTTTGTGTTTGATCAGATGTTTGTTTTTCACATTACAAGTCTGCTTTTTACCATCAGCTAAACGGAAGCTAACATCCACATCTGTACCAGGGTTATTATAGTTAACTAAAACTAACTAAATAACGAAAACTGAAATTGAAAAAAACATTTTAGTTAACTAAAATAAATAAAAACTGTAATAAAATGAAAATACGATAACTATGACTATCTTGACATGCTAGCTTCTCTCAGTAGTTCCCATGAAAAAACAAGCAACAGGTAGCACCGGGTTGGAGACAACTATTGTCGTTGGCCTAAAAAATTGCCCAAGTCCTTAGTTGGCAAAATTGAGTTACACACTTATTTTAAGAAGGGTTCGCTATAATGGACTGCTTTAGTGACTAAATACGTAGCTGTTGGTTAGTTAACTCATAGTAACATCACAAGCTTGAGGATGCACTGGCAAATATGTTTATTCTAACTAAATATAAAAAAATAATACTAGAACTAATAAAAACTAAACTAAACTAAAACTAAGCATTAAAAAGGCAATAATAACTAATAAAAACTAGCAAATCCACTGTAAAAACTAATTTAAACTGAATTAAAAGAAAATAAGTCAAAACGAAATAAAACTAAACTATAATGAAAAATTCAAAACTGTTATAACCTTGGTCTGTACCAACGTTTCATACCAGTTCTATGTTATCAAGACCCTACAAACCCAGGAGCCAGGGAGAAAGAGAAATCACACACACGACAGGCCCTGGAGCAGTGTGGTTATCCTGACTGGGCTTTCCTGAAAGCAGACAGGAAACACAGACAGGATTCCATGCAACCTTCAGGTGAAAATGAAGACCACAAACCCAGACCCAAACCAGTGGTTATTCCGTATGTTGCGGGTGTTTCGGAGAAACTGGGACGTTTATTTTCTAAACATGATGTCCCAGTGGCTTTCAAACCCCAAAACACATTACGGCAAAGGCTGGTTCACCCCAAAGATCCGGTGCCCCGGCACAAACAGAGCAATGTTGTATATGCTGTTAAGTGCCAGGAGGACTGCGACCAGTTATACATCGGGGAAACAAAGCAGCCACTGTTCAAAAGAATGTCCCAACACAGACGAGCTACATCTAATGGCCAGAACTCTGCAGTTTTCACTCATTTACAGGCCAGCGGTCACTCTTTCAGAGATGAGGATGTTCTCATTCTTGATGGAGAGGAACGATGGTTTGAGAGAGGAGTAAAAGAAGCCATTTTTGTGAAGAAAGACCGTCCATCATTAAACAGAGGTGGAGGCCTCCGTTTTCAGTTGTCCCCCTCCTACAGCGTGGCTATTGCCAGTATCACTCCACCCCCTGTTAACAATAAGTGTTAATTAGGTGTCAACGATAGCCATGTGATGTGAGTATCAGTCGCATCAAAAAGCCTGAATTTTGCCTGAAACTCTCAGACTGAAGAAGTCTCTTGGAGGAGAGACGAAACGTTTCGTTGGAGAAGAACCCGTCCAGAAGACCTACACAATATTTTTTCCTTTTTTTTTATGTTATCAAGACATTTCATTTAATGTATCAAGTGGAAACCTTTCCATACTTCTTAAGAAAAACTGTCAAAATTGTCAGGTTTCATTGTCTTGGTCCATTGCAGGTTTTGTTCCAGTCAATTTAGATTTTGTTGAAATTGCATACAAGTCCAACAACAGTTCAAATAAAAAGTAGTCTTAGGTTTTTTGGACTGTTTTAAATTGAATCGACCCAGAATATCTCTCTTTTTAAAATGATAAAACTTTGTGGAATGTGTTCTACCCTCCTCTGCGATGTTGTTCATTTATGACAGCTGATGATGTATTTTAGTCCAGCATTTATACACACAGGGCACATGGTGCCAGAATATTCCAGCAAGGATTGCACACATTTCATACATTACTGGTAAAATAGCAGCTGCTGAAGACTTTAGAAAAAAGTGATGCCTACTAAGACGGAAGGAAAAATGTGTCAGTTGGATAAAAGCAGTGTGTGATTGGGTTTGACGTGGTCTCTGTATGTTTTAAATCTCACTTGTCATTCAAAAAACATTCCATCTGGTGTACAGTATAAGCACTTCAGAGTTCATAAAAATATAAGCGTTGGCTCATCTACCACACTGGCCAGACTTTTAAACAAGATGTTTCGTCTCTCAGCTCAGTCACTGTAAACACACCTCCCTAATTATAATTACTAGTATAATATTTAGAGGAAAGCCAACGCTGACTACGAAAAAAGAAAAATGAGTGTCGGAATTTGCTAATCCAGGAAAATTATGGTCTTCGTTTCGATAATCTCTGCTGAAATAGCAGGATTTGACTGTATAAACATATTAATTTAATATTTTTGTCACACTATGATGGAGTATATTGTAAACTCCCTTAAGATATAATGGCATTAGATTTTTAACCCATCAACAAAGCTTATCCGGCTGTAACTGATGGTATTTCTGTTGAACTGCTGGGACGTTGTTAAAAACCAGAACATGTTGGTCTTTGTATTAGGTGCCAATTAAATGTTATGTCATAAGCCAGCTGTATTTTTCTGCCTGAATTATTGTTGTAGGGTTGAAACTGCCTCCCCTGAGGATTCCTACGAAGGATTACACAGCTTTGTGGTTACTTTTGTAACTTCAGCTAAATAATGGTTAGAAATAAATACTCACTTCATGCTGGTCAGTTTTGTTATAAACCTCTTTTTCTTTCCTGTACTTTTCAACATATTCTAGACAAACTGCTGAAATAAACCCATGCTTAGTATTTAGTTTTATTGTTTGAGCTGGTCTTTTTGCTGTCAGTAGTGTTTGCTGGTAAAAGTGGTGTTGATGTCACTAAAGCTCACCATGTGCTCTCTGTGTCCTCAGTACTCTCTGACGGAGGCCCAGCTCTGAGGTGGAGGAGGCTGTAAAGAGGCCCCCAGGGAGCCTCCCACCCTCCCTACCTGACCAGCGATACACATCGGACAACCATGGCTCCCAGGAAGCGTGGGGGAGGCAGCGGCCGCGGTGGTCTCTCCTTCATGTTCTGCTGTTTTAACAGCAACGATCACCCCGAGATCACCTACAGGCTGCGGGAGGACTTCGCCCTGCAGAGCATGGAGCCATCGCTGCCGATGCCAGGGTACGATGAGTTGGACAACATGTTCTCTGAGCTGGTGGTAAGATCTTTTTTCTTTTTATTTCTCTTTGCTATGCTTGTTTGTTTAAGAACAACTACACGTTGAACTTTGTGCAACACTTCAACTTTTCCCAATATTTTAACAAGCAAAGCGGACAATAAAAGACAAAACATATAATTTGTGTGGGTGCATTTTTCTGTTTGGGACACATAGTAGTTGATGGGAGAATAAAAACAGGCAAATTAAAACAAAAGCTTGCAGAGTACACAAAAAATTGAGTTGTTACATTTCAGGAAAAAAAATATTTCTCAGATCAATAAATCCTTTGTAAACACATTCTGAAGTGTTGTCTGTGTTTAGGTAAACGTTTTAGCTTATTCAGCTCTGCTGCAGATCTCCATCATTATCTGAAGATAAAGGCCCTGTCACACTATAACATTTTAGACAACTTCTGAAAATTTTGTCCAGCACTAAAGATGCCTAAAAAAATAAATAAACTGGAAGCTTGTTTTGGACGTGTACATACTGTAATGCTAACGAGTTGAACCTAGAATGACCGAGTATGACCTATAGGAGTAATTTATTTACAACAGAGTTTTCATATGATGGCGTAAGTTGTCTAAAACGTTACAGTAAACACATATTTGTGCTGGGTGACAGAAGTTAGAAGTGATATTAATTCTTGATCTTGTTCCCTTTTCAAACATGAATCGCACAGTACAGCTTTTTGTGTTACATTATAGTAAAAGATCTTTAAAAAGGGGGTATTATTTATTTTCGTAGTTTAATTCTAAACCTCGATCAAGTTACTGTGTTACCGTCAGTTGTTCTGGAAAAAAATGCATCGAAAATAAATTTGCCTTTGCATCATGGTTCATCTAAACGCCTTGAAATTGACCTCGGCCTCTTTAAGAACCTCCTACCGTTTCCTACACTCCCACTTCAGCACATCTTTACAACAGTGTTTCTGGGTGGTGGAGGGATTCAGCGTCAGACTGAGCTCCAGGGAGGAGCTGTGTACCAGCGAGCGTTTAGGCATTTCCACATGGCTACAGGAGATTCAAGGATTTCTCAAACATGCATAAATATGTCAAAGCAACACTTTTTTCACTTTTTTTTTGATGAACTAATGTCATTATAACATGATTATAAATCTCAAAAATGTGAATTTTGCATAACACCCCTCCTTTAAACTAATTTACAAGACCATTTGAATTGTATTCTTACCTCACTGTTTACTCTGTTTCAGTTGATGACGAACTGTGATTTTTTCCCCCAGTTTACAGTCACATTATCTTCTGAGGAACCGAGGCAGCCTGCTTTCCTTTCTGTTTTATTGTCACTTCTAATTTGTCGAGTCCAACTCTCTCTTCTGGCTCTGTTTCCTCTCTTGTGGTTGCCAGAGTAATGTGAGCATCAAATTTTACCCATCACTAGGCCTCATTCAGAATCTCTGTATGTCTCAGTTTCCTCTATTTGGTAATTGCTTGTTTTAGTCCGCCATTCTTTATGAAGACATCATTAACTAAGTTTATTATGAACACAAGGAGGCTTTCTGTTACTCTGTTTGCTAAAATGGAGTGACCATGTGCTTCTCTTTTCACTCTGTGCACATAGATGATAGTGACAATCTAAATGGGTTTGTTGGAAGCAAATAAAAGCTTAAATGGTTTTAACTCAACCACATTAATGGTAATGTGAACAATCAACAAGATATGCACTTAAAATGAAATTATCTTATTTATTAAGATCAACTAAATTGTCTTCACTTATTAAAAATAATTTAGAAAACGATTCGTGGCCGATTTAGCTGAGTTTAACTGCACAATAATGTTAAAGACTCAGTTTTCTCCGATCATCTACAGCTCTTGTTGATGCGTCTCAGTTTCCCCAAATTGGCTGTGGTCTTCAATCCAACACTTCCCGGCTGTGGCCCTTTATGTGCTGTGACACATGTTGTTTCCAGATGTTTTGTTACCACATGTTGAGCACACAAAGCACGCCTTATCTTTTCCATATTACTCACACAAAACCTGGAAGCGATCTGATTTCATTCACAATCGCACCGAATGGAGAACGAAACCGGTCGATTTTCATCACAAACCGATCGGCAGCTGAAATCTGAGCTCTGTGAAAGCCTTTGTTAGCATTTGTGTTTATTTAGAGGGAAACAAAATGGATTTTATGTGGTTGTTTCTATATTTGCACCATGTTTATATGATTTGATAACCTCTGCAGCCCTTAAACAAATTACACTCTACAGTGAGGCTCGATAATCAAGCACTAATAGTCAGCATCTGCATGCAGTTCTCTGTGAGGATTTTTAAAGCCTCCGCACCAACACCTCTTAACTACTTGCCTTTTTTCTCTCTCTCTCTCTCCCGTTTGGCAGGATGAGCTTGACCTTACAGAGAAACACAGAGAAGCCATGTTTGCTCTGCCTGCAGAGAAGAAATGGCAAATCTACTGCAGCAAGAAAAAGGTAAAAGATTCACATCTTTGTGTCAGCTTCCCACTACACCCCTATCAGTCTGTGAACTCTCTGTGCTGACAGACTGGATCTCCTGGATCATATCTGCAGATATCGATTTGTGTTGAGCATTTCCTCCCTCTTTTATTTATGGTTCCTGGAGCTTTACTTTGTACAGCAAAAAGCATTTTTATCTGAATTTCTCTGCTCACAGTAGTCAGTCTATAAAAAAAGATATGCTTATTTTGTTGTTTTTGTACTAAAATGACTATTTAACCTATTTTTAAGTTTTACCTATTATTGTATATAGTTGTTAAATTTGGCATTGAAACCAAATGTGAATGTAAAAAACACTTGCAGGTCACCCAAAGAGATTGTAGAACACAACAAATGTCTTTCTAAAAGGTAATTTTTGGCATCCTGTCACACTCCTGTTGTGACTTCTTCTGTTACAAGAGAAAAAAAAGTGAGTTACAGAGTTTCTTACTAAAAAACTCTGCATGAGTTTAAGTATTGTGCTGTTCAAGCACAAATTAAGTATTAAAAGAACAGTTTGACATTTTGTCCTAAGATGTTTATTGAAATGAAATACTGACGTGAAGACTTGACATCATTCATGTCTGTGTGTAATTACATTTGCCAAAAAAAAAAAAGTTGGGATCCTAAGTAAAGCCATTTTTCTTTCTGTAAGACAATGCCAAACCACATTCTTTTTATGTATTGCAACAACGTTGTTGTGTAGTGAGGACACATCATGCACTGGAAATGAAGGCGTTTTGCGAAACATTTATTTATAACTAAATAAATCCCAAACTGTTAAGCAGCTGAAATTTCATAACAAGAAAGAATCAGAAAACCTTGAGCTTTCCAAATCACAGCGGTGCGCTTCAGTTCCCACAAGCTTAGCGTACTAAATCTAAATCACTAAAATTGTTTTGCTGCTAACAAAGTTGATCGGTTTGATCAGTTTCAGTATTTCATATTTTTGTTTTTATATGGAGCAAGACTAAAGCCAAATCTTTCATGTTTTATAAGTTACTCATAAAGCAAGAATTCCCATGAAATAAAAATCATTGTAAAGGTTGTATATTGTCTCTAGTAAGACCAAAGTTTGAACTTTCTCTCCCTCTAGAAGATTCTGGCTTCATCTTTAGGACTACTTACCTGGAACATAAAAGAAAAGCTCTTTAAATTGAGTTCAAACAAAGTTTTCCTTTAAATAAAAAAAAAAAAAACTCATTTCAGTTATTACACCTGTCCTTTCAAAGGGTTCATGCAGTCCTAACATCCGCTGCTGCTCTATAAGAGTCATGTTTCATTAAGCCCTTCCTTCCTGGTTAAAGGCAGCTCAGCTGTTCCTGCTTTCTCTCTGTATGAATTCACCCTCCGCGTGCAGGAAAACACCAACGCCTGTTCTAGTTTAGATCAATGCTGGTCGCTGAATGTGGCCTCACTTTTATTCAGCAGTGTGCTCGAAAGTCTTAGGATATCCTGTCCGGACCAATACGCAGACCGGGCAAGCAGATTTACTCCTCTTTTCCTACATCTGGTACCAAATTGCAGACTGAGGAGTATATATAGTATATTTATAGTATAAATCCTCAGAAATGAGTCCTACAGAAAGATGTATAGATCTGCTCAGGAATGCAGACAGTTTTAATAGTCTGTTTGGCACAACTTCAGTGTCAGACNTTCCAGGCACATAGTTCAGTTCTATACCACGATCAAGTAACTGTTACCTTCAGTTGTTAACAATGACAATGCTGTTTAAATCAAAAATAAATTTTGACTTCATATGGTTAAAGCCTTGAAATTGGCCTCTGTCTCTTTAAGAACCTCCTGCTGTTTCTGACACTCCCACTTCAGCACATCTTCACAACTAAGCTTCAGGCCATTTACAACCTTTTGTAGGAGCATTGTTTGTTGTTGTCAGTGGCGGGCACAGTTCCCCTAAAGCACAAATAGTTAATAATAATTTCCTGATTAGTGCTTTAGGGCTTTTTCTCATTTTAAATTGTATTAGTGGATTAGCACTTGCTAAATTTATAGACTAAATTTAGAAGCACTATTTGAGGTCTATAAATGTTATTGGTCAATGTTAATGTTAACAGCTGACAGTGAAAGCTGTCACACATTTTGTTCATATGTGTCACTTATCCACTATGTGACAACATATTGACTATATATGAACCCAAATACAGCTGTGGAATGTTAATGATAAGAATTAAGAGAGCAACATTTGACTCATGTTGTCTGTTGAAAAATGTTCATGGGTTGACTGGGTTATTTTAGTGCTTTAGAATTAGCCTTTGCTAAAACTTTCAGTGCATTAGTGCTTTAGAATTAGCCTTTGCTAAAACTTTCAGTGCATTAGTGCTTTAGAATTAGCCTTTGCTAAAACTTTCAGTGCATTAGTACTTTAGAATTAGGGGACCTAAATATTTGAGTTAGTGTTTTAGGGCTAGTGGAACTAAATTTTAGATTAGTGCTGCCCACCACTGGCTTTTGTTAATAAAAGAAGCAACATTTTCAAATACCAGTTTTGGAAAATTGCAACTCAGGTTACAAATGAACCTTAATCGAATGATCCCACATCAGACCTGGAGAAATTTTTTTTCCACAGAGGCAAGATGTTTCAGCTTGGTAATATATTTCCCAGTCATCCTCTCAAACAAATACGCCAATGTTACTTTTTGCAAAGATCATTATGAAGCCATGTTTTGCAATGAAATCAGGATAATGTTTTTAAGCTGTTTTGCTAGTCTAGTGGAGTTGTGTGGGGGAGGCGGCTGCAGACTGAGCTCCAGGGAGGAGCTTTGTACCGGTAAGCGGTTAGGCATTTCCACAAGGATACCACAGGAGATTGATGGATTTCTCAAACATGCATGAATGAGTCAAAGCAACACTCTGGGTATGTTTTTTAGTGAGGGAATGATAAAACAATTTTGCATAATACAACCCCCCACCCCCTTTAAAAAACAAAAGAAAGTTTTGGCTCATTTTGTAACCAAACTCAGAAGCAGAAATATCTCACAGCAATAAAACCAAAAATATATATATTTAAAATAGTTTTAACAGCCAGTAATGTGTATTTATGTTGACAGATAATCTCTATAGTAACTTTATGATACTGCAGAAGGAAAATTTGATAAAGAGCCAAAGAAGTTACATCACAAGTGTGTGTTTGTCTCTGTTTTACCTTTTGGATGAACTTTTTTCTTTTTCTTTTTTTTACACTAGACTACATTCATCATCCTGTTCAACAAAGTTAAAGTATTATAAAAGTAATCAAACTAAAACATTTCTCCATTCCATTTATCCTGCTCTTCCTCTGTAAGAAAGTCAAACGTGTCTGTTTTAGTTCAGACTGTACGGGGATTGTTTAGCTGTTAAAGTGGAGGGGGATTTAGATGAGTCTTAGCTTTAAGTGCAGCACCGACCTGCCAAGAAGGGAGGAGGGAGAAATGACAGAACAGTATTGCTGACTCTGCATCAAGCTCTGGCTGTAACCCAAACAGATACAACTCACTATCTGAGCTCGGAGAGGAAGCTCAGTGTGTGTGTGTGTGTGTGTGTGTGTGTGTGTGTGTGTGTGTGTGTGTGTGTGTGNGCAAAGGAAGCACTAGTTGTCCAAAGCAAACAGGAAGGCTTCGCTTCCACAGGTGCAGCTTTTTTATGATAGAGGTGGGTTGTAGGGGCGATGGGGGAAACTTCTGACACTCACTCAAAGCCCACAACCCATGAGGGTGCTCCTTTCTCACCATTAATTCCTTGGCTTTAAAGGCGAGCCTGGATTTGGAGGAGATGAGTGCATCAAAGCTGTAGCTGTTTGGTTTGGCCCGACACCTGAGCTGATGAACTCATTCTGCAGAGAATCAGTTTCCCTCCTGCCTTTTGTCAGCACTCCTCAAGGCTACGTCATCCGCCAAGAGGGAGATTCACTAATCCGAATGTTAGACATTTTTGTACTTGGGTTTAAAATTTTGTTTAAACAAAACAAAGCGTAAGTCCAGTAAAGACCAAAGTGTAAATTCTATTTCAAGCAGATTGTCCGACTAAAAACAAACGGATTCTGTTTCCCTGAGCGTCTCAGATCTTTGTTTTTCTAAAGGTCGAAACAGAAAAACTCCCCTCTGTATGACCTCCCAGCTCTCCTGTCATCTCTACCCTAAATAAATCGTCGTAAAGGTGAGGACTGCTGACATCTGAAGCATAAGATCACTAAAAAGGAAAGCGGTCCCACCTCCGCGTCTGCTCCTCTAATAGACTGGACTTTTTCCAGCACCTCCACCAGGTCAAGCTGGCACTGGTTCTGAATGGAACAGCAGGACCGTCCATGCAGATCAGCCAAGTCTCCACAGTCCGCCTCAATGTGTGTCGCTCAATTAGTCCTGACGCTCGAAATTCGCTTGTGCCTAATGAAGCAAGAGTCAAGAGACATTTCATGAACCAGCCAAGTTCTTGTAACGCAAACATGCCTGTGAGGAGATTAATCTCACCATAAGTCAGGCTGTGACCTCAATCCACAGTTTCAACAATCATTTGGTAATATCTAGATTTTCTCAAGCAGCTGTGCGCTCTTTTTTTGGCACTTTTACCACCTACTGAAGCTCTGGAAGATAAAATAGGTTGAATATCTGTGTCGCCCTAGTTTGAGGTCTCGCTCCATTTGAAGCTATTTCTGTCATTTCTCTCGGTAGTCTTTTTTTTCTTTTTTTGCTGGTGTTTTTTTTTAAAGCGTATTGATATGACTGTTGATGGAAAGTAGGAGGAAAGAGGAAGAAGCTCTTCTGCTTTAAAGAACTCAAACAAGTGACACAAACCAGATAATATTTGATGATTTTGTGCCTTTTCAACTACTTTATTGTGTTACATTAATTTAAATCAAACCCTGAATATGACTGATTTACTTTTCATGGCGATTTCTAATCAGTCACTAACTGTGTAAATGCTTAAAGTGCTAGTGACATCAAATTTTTGTGATAAAGATGAAGGCATTTTTGGGAAGATAACATCGATAACATACTGCAAAACAAATTTCACATCACTGAGATGAACAGTTGTTGAGATATTTGCATGTGGAGAAACAGGAAGTGATGTCAAAGGGGAATGTTGGCATGTAAACAGAGTGTTGTAACAAAAGCTAACAGCACAGACTGTAGAGAAGAATATGATGTTTCTTTGGATTATTTTTAAGAGAGACAAAGAAAAGTTCAAGTTTAAATAATTTTGTTTTAATAAACAGAGACCAGCGAGTTTATTTTATTAATGAGTTCTGCTTTGATGTCACTTCCTGTTTCACTTTGACTGAGACAAATTTAAAAGAAAATATGCCAGTTATGTGACAAAATGGGTAAAATAATGTGCACTATGCCAATTTTATTAAGTATAAAGATGTTTTCTTTGACTTTTTATATTTGAAGGATAGGTGTGTCACAGGCACTTTAAATTCACACTATTGAGATGATCCATTTTTCTTACGTATGTTTTTTGGCACACATGTTGTTCCACAATGTTTGTGCGACTTCAACAATTCATGTATCAAAACTTGCAGATCCTTCGGTACATTCTGGCTCTGACTTTTAGTATTTCAGCATTTTATACTGTTTGATATACAAACATTCACGCAAATTCTCTAGTTTATTTTACATTATATCTCTTGTTTTTCAGGAACAAGAGGAAAACAAAAGTGCAACTAGTTGGCCAGAATATTACATCGATCAGCTCAATTTGATGGCAGCTGTAAGTAACTGCACGAACCTAATTTATTTTCTTATTGGCTACAAAATGGTCCTTGATGATATGATGTGACACTGAACAGAGGAAGAGTCTTCTCGCTCTGGAGAAAGAAGACGAGGAGGAGAGAAACAAAACTATAGAGAGCTTGAAGACGGCCCTGAGGACTCAGCCAATGAGGTGAGGCGAATTCTTTAAACGTATCAATCTGTCAGTCTTCATTTGATCCTTTTATTTCTCTTGTCAGCTTCATTATATCTCCTTTCTTAACCTCCTCTCACCTCGTCTGTGTTTGGCTCCTCGCAACAGGAAGAAAATAAATCCTTTATAAGTAAACATGCATAAAGGTCACTGCTGTGATGGTTAAAGATTTTTATAGAAATGAGTTAAAGGAGAACTTTTATCACTCCTACTAATGAAAAACAAATTCAATAGTTTAAAGAGGAATTACTGCTGTAGACAAACACTAGCTTTTATAACCTCTATATTCTTATTTATTTGCAGGTTTGTAACTCGCTTTATAGACCTGGATGGCCTGACATGTATCCTGAACTTCCTGAAGAGTATGGACTACGACACCACAGAGTCCCAGATCCACACGTCTCTGATCGGCTGCATCAAAGCGCTGATGAACAACTCGCAGGGCCGCGCCCACGTCCTGGCTCACTCAGAGAGCATCAACACCATCGCTCAGAGCCTGGCAACAGAGAACATTAAGACTAAGGTGGCGGTGTTAGAAATAATGGGTGCTGTGTGTCTGGTGCCTGGCGGGCACAAAAAGGTCCTGCAGGCCATGCTGCACTATCAGCGTTTCGCCTGTGAGAGAACACGTTTCCAGGTGGGTGATAGGAAGTGCCATACAACAATATACAATAACAGTACTGTGCAATATGATACACCTACGATGGGTTTCTCATTCCTCAGACACTAATAAACGATCTGGACCGGAGTACGGGACGATACAGAGATGAGGTCAGCCTGAAAACAGCCATCATGTCTTTTATTAATGCTGTGCTGAGTCAAGGAGCCGGAGAGGTAAACTACATGTTATTACACCTTCCTTTATACTAGGACACTGTCAGTTACATGAGTCTGCCACAGCATTTTAATATTTTCATACTGCTATTTTTTAAATTAGACTAGTCTGGAGTTCCGTATCCACCTCCGGTATGAGTTCCTCATGCTGGGGATCCAACCTGTGATCGATAAGCTACGTTCACATGAAAACTCTACGTTAGACAGGTAAGATGTTCTCTGCAAATAAGCTTTTAATTGGAAGAACTCGCCTGAGTTTTTTTTTCTTTTTTTTTTAACTGGAAGTGTAAAAAAATATATAATGAATGGCACCCAAATATAGCAGCAAGTTAAAGTTTCATATTAAAACAGGAAGAAAATAGTTTTGTCCTTACCAAAGAATTAAAGCACACTTCTAAATTCTTTCCCAGCCATTAAACTGTGTTTTTAGGTGGTGGGGTAAAAAGTTATCCAAAAAAGAAAAAGAGCTAAACAGGAAGTAAATTTCTCCGGTCTTTCTAAGATGAAAGACAAAAACATATTTGTATTTTTTTAAACGGTCTGTTAATTTGGCCTACATACAACATGATGCTGCTCGAGTGAAAGTTTCATCCTGAATAAGTTTCTTGTGCAAAGTTAACAATAAACAACTTTATTTTTATCCTGAAAGCATTTCTGAATACTGTAAGTTGTTAAACCACTACCTTTTTATCTTAAAGGGCCAATATTATGTGTTTCTCAGGCATATATTTAAACACTATACCATAATAAAGTATCTATGTCACCTTTAGCTGTTATTAAAATGCTGTTTTTATGTTTAAATAGAAAATAAACTTATCTTCTCATCAATTCCTCTTCTAAATGCCTTGAAATTGGCCTCTGTCTCTTTAAGAACCACCTTCTGCTTCTGTCCCACCCATTTCAATTCAATTTAATAACCGCGCACGCACTCTGATGCAGTTTACTTGGGATCTGAAAATACATTTCCTCAAAGGTATTTTGAATCTGAAAAGAGCTTCACTGAGTGAGCAGGAGTGTTAAGAGATCAGCAGACAGTTTCAGTTTCACGATCAGTTTCACCAGTTTTTTGCTTTGTTACTGCCGAGAGCCTGGAGGAGTCATGGGTGGGATGGGTGGGGTGTGTGGGGAGGGGAGGGGCGCTCCGCCATGAGGAAGCTCGGCTTAAAGACACATCCCAGAGGCGTTTCTGGTCCCCACCTGTCGTTTTGCTCCTCAGCATGTCTTCCTAAAAACGCTGCAGGATTTCTCAAACATGGATGAATGAGTCAAAGCAAGGCTTTGGGCATGTTTTTATGAGAGTGTAACATTATAACATGATATAAAACTCAAAGTTGATTTTACATGATATTGCCCCTTTAATGAGCTTTGACATCTTTTTTTGATATCCCTACTTTTAAATGAAATTATAAGCATTAGATTAGAAGACTTTAGTTGCAAAGCGTCCCTCTGACTCAGTCATGTTTTGTCACCTTCTTAGGCATTTAGACTACTTTGAGATGCTGCGGAACGAGGATGAGCTGGCTTTGTCCAAACGATATGAGTCGGTAAGAAGGAGAACGACCTTCCTGCAATCACAAGTTTAGCCGCTGCTGATTAAACCTGCTGTTATTGTTTGTTCTGTTAAGGTACACATAGACACCAAAAGTGCCACACAGGTCTTCGACCTCATTCGCAAGAAGATGAACCACACCGACGCATACCCGCACTTTATGTCTGTGCTGCATCACTGTCTGCTCATGCCACGTGAGTTTCTGTTCAACTTGATACGAAGAAATGTTTTTTTTATCTTTTATTTCCAGTAAAATGTGATTAAAAGATTGTTAAATATAATGAGGCAGCCCAAAAAACAACGTTTTTACTCCCACAAGAAACGGTATTTAATTTTGTGCCAGCAAGATAAGAATGTTGACTTAATCCAGATTAGGTGGTCCAGAAAATAGACACATTCCCAACCAAACCTTACGTTTACAATTTTAGAATTAACATTTAAGTGTTTTAAGTAATGAAGTAAATGAGTTTGATTTTTCTAAATCAAGAGTAAGAACGGTAAAAAACCACTAAACAGATGCTCAAGATTTAAGTGAGTAAAGTTTATTTATATAGCACCTTTTATAGATATAAAATCACAAAGTGCTTCAAAATAAAAGCATGACAAATTTTAAGTAAAGTAAGTAAAAACAGGGTAGAATACACATAAACAACTTGGCTAAAAACCAGTTTGTAAAAGAAAGTTGCAATGTTTTTTAAAAAGCATCAATAGAATAAAGGCTTGTGTTTTGTAACCACTGTGAAACAATCTTTTACAAGTAATTTATCAGGTTTTAGGAAGACGTCACTGAAGCAGTACAAAAAGAAACCCAAATATAAAACCTGTACCTACTGTGTTTGTTTGTAGACAAGAGAAGTGGCAACACGGTACAGTACTGGCTGCTGCTGGACCGCATCGTCCAGCAGATGGTCCTGCAGAACGATAAAGGTCACGACCCGGACGCCGCACCGCTGGAGAACTTCAACGTGAAGAATGTCGTCAGGATGTGAGTGCTCCGATATCCAATGAACACGCAGACACGCCAATGAGGACATGGAAGAAATTACATGACTCTGCGAGAGAGGAATGTGCAGCAGTGTTACACTGTTGGCTCCAAATGGCTCCTCTTTGGAGTTCATAAATAAAAACAACTGGTTCGTAAACGGGCTGTGATTAATCGTGTGTCACTCTCTCTGCAGGCTGGTCAACGAAAACGAGGTCAAACAGTGGAAAGAACAGGCAGAGAAAATGAGGAAAGGTGTGGATGATGAGCGTTTACTCATTCAAAAGATGAAAGAATTATCATTTTAAAGATAACTGGATATCATGTATGTTCGGTTGTGTTTTCCCATCGCAGAGCACCATGAACTTCAGCAGAAGTTTGAGAAGAAGGAGCGTGAATGTGACGCCAAGACGCAGGAGAAAGAGGATATGATGCAGACCCTCAACAAGATGAAAGAGAAGCTGGAAAAGGAAACAAACGAGCACAAAAACGTCAAGCAGCAAGTGGCTGAACTCACGGCGCGACTGCATGAACTCAGCACCGTAAGTTCTTTCACCAGCCATCTAACCGTACATTAAAACTGTCCTGTTGCTGTTATATTTTATTTTTGTAGCTACCTGCTGTTTTAGGATGTAAAGTAAAGAATCTTGTTGTGTGTGCGTGTCGAGTGTCGTGAATGAAACTTGAGAAACTTGGCCCCATCCTAAACCTCCTGTCTGTGAACTCTCCCCGCAGCGGCAGGCAGCAGCTGTTGTTCCCGGCGGTCCTCCCCTCGCCCCCGGCCCCCCCGGCGGCCCGATCTCGCTTCCACCCGTGCCGGGATTTGGAGGCACGAGCCCTCCGCCTCCTCCCGGCGGTACGATGCCCCCTCCGCCTCCCCCGCCCCCGCCGCCAGGCGGCCCCCCACCTCCTCTGGGACGCCCACCTGTCGGAGGCATCCCTCCACCGCCGGGGGCTCCTCTGGGACCATCTCTGAAAAAGAAGAACATTCCTCAGCCATCCAACGCACTCAAGTCCTTCAACTGGTCCAAGTTAGCTGAAGTGAGAACTGTCCACGTTTCGAAGCATTCAGGTGTTCCTGCTTCTATAAATGTCTAAAGTGTTTAAATCTCTCTGTCACAGAACAAACTCGAGGGCACCGTTTGGATGGATGTGGACGATACCAGAGTTTTTAAAGTCCTGGACCTGGTGGACATTGAAAGGACTTTCTCAGCTTATCAGAGACAGCAGGTAAGGAGGATTGTTCTGTTCATTTGTCACTCAACAGATGATGTCATCTGTAGTCACAGTGATTGGCTCAGAGCCTGCTTTTCTATTTCTAAAATGCTTTTGAATTATGTTAAAGTCAAAAATTTTTACATTAGCTGTGCTACTTGGATGCTTGAACTGTTCTTGTTTATTTGAATTAAAGGCTGTTATGTTTTTGATTATTTATCGACATGATTTGAAAATGCATGAGTTAACTGCAATCAGCTATTTTCTCATCATAGTTCCTAAATATCTTTCTCAAGCATAAATCAAGACACATTCAATACATACTATCTATCATGTTAGAAAAAAAGGCTGAGAATTATTCTTTTGTTTGTACGCCTGTCACAATAACGAGTTTAACTGGACGATAAATTGTCTGCGATAAGCGATAATATCGTTTGAGACTATTTTAAACTAATATAATGATGCCACACGCACTTCTGCTTGTGGAAGTTTACAATTATGGACTGACCTGGACCGGAGATTGAGAAAACAACCCAACTGCTGAGGCTATAAAATCACTGCCCACTTCTATCCAAGCGGTTATTTATTCTGTTCTCTGGTTTCATGAAATCACTGCAAACATCCTCCAATGCTTTCAAAGTTTACAAAATTTACATAGTGTAGAAAAGATAAAAAAAACTCTCAGCAAACTCTAGGTTAATACCCGACAGAGTTTACGCCTCCCCACGCTAAGGAGTAGAAAAAAGGGTGATGAAGAAAACAAGCTGATAAATAAAAAAGATCTACCTCCTTTTAATTTATGGTGTGATTAATTGATTTATTTATCGTGACAGGCCTATTGTTTGCATGTTTTAAAAAGTGATTCACAGCCTCGATGCAACTCAGAGATCCATAACAGATGTTTTGTACACAGCATGTGACAACAAGCACATATTGATTAACTGAGCACCTGATCTGTTTGACTGCTGCTCACTTCACTGATTCATAATGACTGAATGAGCTTCGATTCATTTGTCCTTATGGGCTGCAATCACATAACTGCTTTACTTATTCTAACGAATGCTTCCATCTTCCCTGCTTCTCGCTGCATTTTAGGACTTCTTAATGATCAGTAACAGCAAACAGGTGAGTGAAATTAGTGTGGTAAAATATGAAGTGTCCTCTGGTGTTAAAACTGTTTTTATGTTTTACTGTCCCTTTTCTTGTTTCCAACATCATGTAGTGTTTAAGATGTGGGTTTTTGTGACGACTTCCTACTCTACTTCCTTCCAATTATGTTTGTCATATTTGTCTGTTCTTGTGACTTAGGCTGTGTCCACACTGCAGGCAAAGGTGACCAAAATCTGATTTTTTTTTACCTGGCAATCTGAACGTGACCAGTCCGATTTTTATTTTTAATTTATTTATTTTTTTAATCTGACCCAGCTTTTTCAGAATGAAATACTGAATTTTAGCTACAGAACAGTTCAGTTGCTTTGTCTTTTTTCTTTTAATTTTCCATGTCCTGGATGACTGAGAATCCACAGAAACCTATGAAAGTAACATCGCTCTCATGCCGTATCGATACTAAAGTTCCCGGATCAATACTTTACTTCCTGCAAATCAATATACAGTTGTCATTTTAGATAATTATTAATTGCACAGCAACTACTGAATCAACATGCTAACATGTAGCATCCATAGGCTACTTCTGTAAACAGCGAGCTAAACGTGACGCCACATCTTCTGTGCGTGTCTGTTGCATCAGGTGGAGAGTTCCCACTGGAGTCTGATGGAGGACGCGTTTAAAATATAACGTGAACGACCAGGCAGAAAATCAGATTTGAGCATTACGACCTGCAGTGTGAACGTAGCCTTATTTAACTGTGTTACCTGAATAAAAAAATGCTCTGATATAAAAGTATGATTCATCCTAACAGAAAGAGGCAGAAGACGACACATTAAACTCCAGAAAAGTCAAGGAGCTGTCGGTCATCGACGGTCGTCGAGCTCAAAACTGCAACATCCTCCTGTCTCGGTACTTTCAACAACTGACTCAGCACAACACGTGATGAGTTTTGTTTTATCTTACGCATTTGTTGCAAACTGCAGATTGAAGCTTTCCAATGAGGAGATGAAGCGAGCCATTCTAACAATGGACGAGCATGAGGACCTTCCTAAAGACATGCTGGAGCAGGTACAGCATGTGAACACAACTGGATTTAACTGACTTGTGCTGCAGTCTGTGAAGTTAAAAAAAAAGGCAAACTAAATGTATAAAGAGCCTCTTTTTGCTCCTTCAGCTGCTGAAGTTCGTTCCAGAGAAGAGCGACGTGGATCTCCTGGAGGAGCACAAACACGAGCTGGACCGAATGGCCAAACCCGACCGCTTCCTTTACGAGATGAGCAGGTAATTTCCTCGTCTGAATCCTGCGTCAGGTTCATTCTGTGCCGTCGGCTTCAGGTCGAGCGCAGCTCAGACGTGCTGACAAACAATAGCCTTTGTTTCAGCGCGAGCAGATAAACGCGGTGACACATGGGTTTCTACTTAGCGGGGAACAATAGCCGTTTGTTGGAATCACGATTTCTAAATTAGGCTGGTGAATAAAATAGAAGCAATAACGAAATAAGAGAATATGCTTCAGTTTTGTAAATTGAGTTTTAGATAAAAGAAATAAAGCAAACATTTTACAAAAACACTAATATCCAACATAAGAGAGCTGACATTGCTGCAGTAAAATTATTAAAGAAATGTACAGTTTTTAGGAAACATAATGTGGTACATTCTTTCTTAGTGGACTGGAGGACAGATGTCAGGTTGGTATTCATGGACCTCAAAGTCTGGTTTTAGGTTTCTTACAATCTTTTTGTTGTTTTCAGAATAAACCACTATCAGCAAAGACTTCAGTCTTTATACTTCAAAAAGAAGTTTGCAGAGAGAATAGCTGAGATCAAACCTAAAATTGAAGGTACGCCGTATATTTTTCAGGCAGTTTTTCGATTATTTTAAACACTGCGATATTCACATCATCAAACCCATGTGTATTTTAGCTTTGACCAAGGCATCCAAGGAGATGTTACACAGCAGAAACCTGAAGCAGCTGTTGGAGGTGGTGCTGGCGTTTGGAAACTACATGAACAAAGGTCAGAGGGGCAACGCTTATGGCTTCAAGGTGTCTTCACTCAACAAGATCGCCGACACCAAATCCAGTATCGACAAGTAAGTATTTCAGCCGTAGCGTCCGAGCTGAAGCAACGCTGTAAAAGATTTAGAAATCACATTTGAAACGAGTTATTCTACTGTGTTTTTCCTCAACTTATTGTTTACAAAAACTCAGAAACATCACTCTGCTGCATTACCTGATCACCATCCTGGAGAAGAAATATCCCAAAGTCCTGACGTTCCAGAACGACCTGCAGAGCATCTCCGAGGCGGCTAAAGTCAAGTAGGTGACGCCTGGAGAAGTTGTTCCCATCACAGGTTAAACAGGAGGAATCAGCCAATCAAAACAGCTTTTTATCATGTGCATCAATTGAATCTGTCTTACAACTGAATAATGTTTTACCTCTTCATGTTCTAATTCTGAGAAGTGACATTCCTTTTTGGCTGACCCGTTAGTTCAATCACAAGTTGAAAGAGTGTTTTCCTCTCTTTGAAGGGTACAGTTGGGAATCTCTGCCATCTGTTTTTAATTTCCTTGTTGTGTTTTTAAGAAACGATCCCTTCGTTCTGTAGACAATAAGGAACTTTCCTTCTTTCACTGCAGCATGACAGAGCTGGAAAAAGATATTGGAAACCTGCGCAGTGGTTTAAAAAGTGTTGAGAGTGTGAGTCACACAGATTTATCTTTTTCCTCTATGAATTTAAGTTCTCCACCTTCACATTCTTTAAACGTGTTTCTACTTCAAAGGAGTTGGAATACCAGAGGAAACGGCCACAGGAGCTCGGTGACAAGTTTGTGTCCGTGGTGAGCCAGTTCATCACCGTGGCCAGCTTCAGCTTCTCCGATGTGGAGGACTCTCTGACGGAAGCCAAAGAACTGGTAAGTCTGGTGAACCCAGCTGCAGGGTTTCAGCAGAAATCTATCAGAGGAGGCGGGACTCCATCGCTGTCATTCAGAGACAGAGAAGCTGAGCGTTTTCTCCCCACGCAGCTGTTTCTACTCATGAGTTAAAGTGTCCCTGACATCATGTTGAAAAGAAACATTACTACAAAGGCTAACAGCACAAACCATAGCTAAGAGTCTGATGTTTCTTTACATCCTTTGAGTCATTATCAGAGAGATGAAGAGTCCAGGACCAGGAGTTCTCCTTGTCATCACTTCTTGTTTCACTTGGGCCAGAAAATATTATAATATTATTAGGAGTGTCCCAGTACCAGTTTTTTCTCAGAGTACAAATACTTCAGTTTGGGTACTCGCTGATAGAGTACCAATATCGAATACTTACTGAGTTTAGTTTAGTTCAAAAATGGATACAAAACAAACTAGACATGGGTTTTTACGTTGTAAAAACAAGTGTGCATTGCCACGTAGCATGTCAATGCCTGCAGCATGAACTTGCAGAATGAACTTTGACCAAGTTCAAATGTGTTTTCTATACCAGCTTGTGCCTGTCACGTCAGCAGGTGTTCAGAATTAAGGTAATTGTGCGACAATATGAAGTTTGAAGAGATTTTTTGTTAAAGTTGCCTTAGCCGGGTTTTGAACCCTGATCTCCCACATGAAAGTCCATGACATAGACCATTAGACCAATGGAGTTGTGGCAGAAGGTGGTGACAGGGGTTGATTTGTATGTGTGCAGAAAGAGTCCACATTGCCAATACAATTATTGACACTAAACTGCATAATATTACAACAATAGAGCAATATTAAGACAATATTATAGTAAAACATCAAAATACAATCATATTAGTATTGTAAACACTGAACTATTGAGTATAAATATTAAAAAAACTATGGTGCAGTACCAAGTTGAGTACAGCTGGGGGCAGTATTGGACCATTACAAGGCCCCATTGACTCCAATTATATGAATTTGGAATAAAGTTTAAACATTAATATTTCAAAAACTACAAGTGGCACAGGCAGCAAAAGGCATAGCAATCATTTGGCACAGGACCTTTACAGATAGAAATTACAATGGCAACTGTAGGACAAGGTATGCAGGAGAAGCGTGGCAAAGTTGAGATGACTTGGATGAGAAACGAATCACAATAGTGTGCATTGAAATGATAAAAAGTAATTCTGTCGATTTGGGATTAATCAGATATTTTTAATCTGATTAATCCCAAAGTAGCTGTGAATTATTCACGATTAATCTTAAATTTAATATACATTTCTATTGCATATTGATAAAATAAATTACTTGAGTTATTAATTAGTTTTTAATGTTTTTATTTAGAAAACAAAATTGATGCTTAGACATGATTTTTTGAATATAAAACAGGACCTAAAAATGCTTCAAACATATTTGAGTCAGTTAAATTTTGTGCAGAATAATGAGGTTAAATCAAGGATTGAAGGTTTTTCATTCCAAATGAGAACTACATGAGGAATGAAAGAAAGATACTAAGGTCACAGTTGTCAGCAAAACATAAATAAATAAAATAAAATAAGCCATAAGAAGACAAAAAGAAAAAAATAACTGTACATAATGTGTTACACAAAGTTTTTTTTATTTGTTTTATTTATTTAACATTTATTTATCCAGGTAAACTGTTTGAGAACCACTTCTCATTTACAAACATGACCTGGCATGCACTRAGTGCATTGCAATATACAAACTTACATATTCAGCCATAGTAATAATAATATAATTGTTTGTAAAAAAAAAAAAAAGTTAGATTAATCGTGATTAAAATCTTTAATCTATGCCCAGCACTAAAATTAATCAATATGAGTTAACTCGATTAATTTCACAGCCCTAATAAAAAGTGATAACAAAATTAACAAATTTGAAAAGGAATGGAAAGAAGTAAAAAACTTATTTAATCCCACACTTCTCTGAAACTTATTAACAAAAAAATAATAGTTATAGTTAGAATTTAAAGTGCCTGTGACATTATATTTTGTTATAAATATGTGTGCATTTTTTATAATATACCATTAATAACGTATTGTAAACAAAATTTAATGCCGCTGAGATGAACAGTTGTTTAGATATTTGCATGTGAAGTAACAGGAAGTGATGTCAAAGGGGAATGTTTACATGTAAACAGCATTATAATGACTAACAACACAGACTGTAGAGAAGAATCTGATGTTTCTTTAGATTATCTTGAGTCACTGTTGGAGAGGTGAAGAGTCAGAGTTCAGCTCGACCTCAGTCTAAACACTCACGTCTCATTTTATTTGACTTTTACATCAGTATAGATCTATCCAAGTAAAGATATTAACCTCAAGTCTTTTCAGTTTAAATACACCACCTGTAGGTGATTATTAAGTGTAGCATAGATGCTTAAAAAAAGGCAGCAGCAACATCAGAAGAAGTTCACACGATTTAATTTAGTGTTGGTTTTCTGTCTGCAGGGCCAAAAACATTTAACTTGAGCATTTTTAAGCATTGTGCTCTCCTCACATAGCAACTGTTAGATTTTGTTAATCATTCACTGTGTCCCACAGTTCAGTCTTGGCTAGTGATAGTGCTGGGAACAAGAGAGCTCATTGTTTTTGTTTCATCAACAAGTAAAACAAACATTAATATGCAAACAAAACCAGTGACGTGACAGGGATCTGTTTTTTAAAGCATAAAATGTAGAAAATGAAACTGGTAGTTTCTCTCAGACAGAGCTGCTGTGAAAACATCTGGATGTCCCTGTTTTTAACTGACTCTGCAGAACACCCATCAAACACATTGGGTTAATTTGGGCCCTGGCTCCAGACTCCGACCTCTGCTCTAATCAGTAGCCGGTCATATCTGGGTTAAGTCGGGCTTCAAAGCCACAACGGCTGCTGATTTCAAAGAGCTGAATCCTAACGAGCCTCCTGTAAAACAGTCAGAGGACAGAGTCTGCCGAGTCCCGCTGTAAATCTAACCCCGTGTACCCCGCTCTGTTCTTTGGTGGCGCAGTTCCTGAGGGCGGTGAAGCACTTCGGGGAGGACGCCGGCAAGATGCAGCCGGATGAGTTTTTTGGCATCTTCGACCAGTTCCTGCAGGCGTTCTCAGAGGCACAGCAGGAAAACGAGAACATCAGAAAACGCAAGGAAGAGGAGGAGAGAAGGGCCAAACTGGAAGCTCAGGTGTGTGGATTACTGAGCTCAGAACTTTTACTCATCAGTTTTAAAAAAGATGGATTATTTCATTATTTGTAAAAAAAAGTAAACATTATTATTGATGTAGAAATGGACCAAGCTATTAATGAGTTTTGATAAGGGCCCTCCTCCTGTGATTGAGCTGGGTTGGTTTGTTTTTTCTGTTGAAGTGAAACATGTTTCCTACCACTAAATAACAT
>NW_013952444.1:2147535-2151179 GCF_001266775.1 Austrofundulus limnaeus
GAGTTGCCGCCATGTGATTGGCTGATTAGAAATTAAGTGTTAACGAGCAGTTGGACAGGTGTACCTAATAAAGTGGCCGGTGAGTGTATGTTTCTGATTGATTCCAAACATTTTAAGTTCTTTTGATGACTGCTTCTGTCCTTACCTTCATGCGTTTAGAGGGAATTCTTCATTGTGTGTGTGTTTGTGTTCCGTGTGTGTGCGTGTGTGTATGTGTGTGTATGTGTTCCAGCTGAAAGAACAGAGGGAGAGGGAGCGGAAAGCCCGGAAAGCAAAAGCGAACGGCGAGGACGATGGCGGCGAGTTTGATGACCTCGTGTCCGCGCTGCGATCAGGCGAAGTCTTCGACAAGGACTTGTCCAAGATGAAGCGTAACCGCAAGCGGATCAACAGCCAGAACACGGACTCGGGCCGGGAGCGACCGGTCACCAAACTCAACTTCTAGCTGTCATCCTTCCATCCCAACCGACCGCTGCTTTCCTCTCTGCAGCAGTTTGTCTGCGGGTCGAACCGACCTTCACATTCCTCATCCTTCACCACCCGGCTCGGCTCGACCAGACCATGACCTCACCGCAGAGCCACGAATGCTTTTAGCCTCTCTGTCCTCGTAGTTGTCGATATGAGACGGAGCAGAAGCCACGAGTTGATAAGAGTTTGACCAAATCCCCCGAGTTTGTTCAGACGAGGCGGCCATGCTGGAATAAGAGCTTCCCTCCAGGCGTGGGATTCGCTCATGATTGTTAAAACACTTTTTGTACGTCAGAATCTATGCAGCTTCTAGACTCCTTCAGAGCTGGATGCTTGATCCTTTTAGGACCATTTCTAAAAGAAACGAGGGGCCATTTTCTACAGACTGGTTTCACAGAATGACAGGGACCCAGAAAGACTTACCTCTGCTGCGGCCAGAAACATCCCAGAACCGAAACTCTGAGATGTTCCATTTAAACTACAAGTATCAGACTTTTTTTGTTTGTTCAGTTCTTTATTGACAAGCAGCATTTATTATAAATATCTCTGTTTCATTTGAACATTTTGTTTTCTGTTGAGAGCTGGCCTTGACTGTGTTGATTTTTAATTGTTGGGTGGGCACTCTGACAGGCCTGGGTCTAACCCTGCAGCCTCTGTGTGAACACTCGTGTCCTAACTGACATATATCCAAATAGAAGTGTGTGTGCTTCACATGCATCACATAGAAACGTATAATTCTGACAGATCAGCTCTTCCAATACAACGCATCACCCATCCCTGAAGAGAGTGCCCTCCTTTGTGTTCATCTGAACAGATTCAATGTTTTCTGCTCACTGACTGGATTCACACAGCATTAAGAAAAAAATCTCATCTGTAGAAGTTTAGATTTGTCTCCTCAGCTGTGTGAATCCAACCAGTCGCACACCTCCACTGAACTTTTATAATTTAAATACTGCCTTCCATTGTACAATTATCTGATAATAGTATAATAATAAATGGGGGAAATCAGTGTTCGGTTTCTTATTTACCTTTAAAAACTACATTTATTATGGGTTCAAATTTTCAAATTACCACGTCTAGGCTAATGGCGCCATCTAGTGGTCAGTATTTAAAACGAACAAAATGTAATCTTCACATAATCAAAAATTCTCTTACAATTAGCAAACTTGCTATATTTTATCAGCATAAAGATGTAAGATTTTTTTATTTATTTGCTTATTTTTGCAGCAAGTTTTTATTTTTGTTTGTTATAGGTACTTTTTTATCCAGTTCATGTAGAGTTAGTTGAGGTTTAATATAACTATAAACCAGAGGTGTTCAAAGAAAAGAATCAACTAAAAGTAAAATTAATTTAACGAAAAATATTTTGGTAAAAATTTATTTTACTGATAAGAAAAGTACTTAAGCAAAAGTCATAAAACTACTGACAATCGAAAAAATAAACATTTTTACGCAAAAAAATCAATCTGGTTCCACTGAACTTATTTGAGCAAACTGCTTTATATTTATTAGTAAACAACACTATTTTTAGAGCGCATAAACAACTTTCATGATGTTTGGTCATATTTAAATTCGTAACGTGTAACAAGGCGTTAAATTTTAATGTAACGTAAAAGTATCCTTTTTATTTGTAAATATAAAAAAGTTGTGGTTTAAAACAAAATACTTGGTAAAATTACAAATCCTCAAAAAATTACTTAAAAACTGTAAATGTACCTCTGCTGTAAACAGAAAAAAATGAGCCCAAGTCTCTTCTTACACACTTCAGATTGTATTTCTTTTTTTATTTCTGCTACATTTTGTGAGCTGTTAAGCCACAAAAGCACTTCTTACCTTTTTAATATTTAAAGCGTGACTTAAAAAAAAAACGACGTTTGTTTGAAGGCGCTCACTTCAGCAGAAACCCGTGTTTCAGCTCGTCTTCTGGTTCCTGCACGAAGCGTGAAACTCCGGTATAAAAAGCTCTGCCCTCCACTTCCACCACCACGGCCTTGAAGTCTCCACACACGGTCTCCTGACGAGAAACGAGTGTGTAAGGTTAACTCCTGACTGACGGTTCGGGGCGTCAGCTTAGAGAAAAAAAGGCATTTAAGGAAGCAGAATTCTGTTACAGATTTAAAGCAGGTCAAAGCTTTTAGTAGAACATCTCACATTAGACGATACAAATGATTTAATAAAAATATAGCTTATTTTGACGCTCCTGTCTAATTAGTTAAACTTACAGGAGGCAGCTGAAATAAAGTCAGTTTTGCCGTATTTATTCTTTATCAACAGGCTGTAATTGATGTTTTACAATAATTATCTTATTTTTGAGTCCCTCTGAGGGCAGGATTAGTGTGACTTTATCTCAACGTGCCCTTTGAACTTTACAGCAAACAAAAGGGGCATGACCACGAGTGGCGCTGCTCCTTTCAACTATCTGATAAGTAGAGAGAGCAGCAGACCAAAGTCAAACTATTTTTTTCTTTTAAACTGTCGTTTCAGCAATAATGTGACCATTTTTAATTCAAGTAGCTGATATTAAGTTCTCGATGCACGGGTTTAGTATTTATCATCGTGAAGTGCTGATTGTTTGATTTTGTTTTAGGAGTTTTTACAGTCTCCTCCCATTAAATAAACATCAAGGTTTCTGATACCTGGACGGCTTTTCCTGTGAATCGAGATCCAGTGGCTCCGCTCTGAAACGTCCTGGTCTGGTTCAGCCCGATGAGACCTTTGTGGTACTGAAGAGCCACTCGAGCCGTGACACCTGAGCCTGTCGGGCTTCGGTCCACCTGAGGACACATAACAATATTACAAATTCATCAAAGACGAATCTTTCTGGATCTCCTGCTTTTACAGTTTTAACAACTTTTATATTTACATTTCTCTTAAAACTTTATGCTCTGATATATAGTGTAATGTGTAGAGGAGTTTAGTTAGTGGAGTAGGACTTAAACTGTAAACTACTAACTAATAAAAGCTTCACTAAAGCTTAACTGCTAAACATGTAAAATAAACTACTGAGAAGCTAACACTAAACAGCTAAACAAGTAAAACTATGCAGAAGCTAACACTAAACAGCTAAACAAGTAAAACTATGCAGAAGCTAACACTAAACAGCTAAACAAGTAAAAATGTGCAGAAGCTAACACTAATAGCTAAACAAGTAAAAATGTGCAGAAGCTAACACTAAT
>NW_013952444.1:2151189-2156081 GCF_001266775.1 Austrofundulus limnaeus
ACACTAAACAGCTAAACAAGTACAAACTAGCAGAAGCTAACACTAAACAGCTAAACAAGTACAAACTAGCAGAAGCTAACACTAAACAGCTAAACAAGTACAAACTAGCAGAAGCTAACACTAAACAGCTAAACAAGTACAAACTAGCAGAAGCTAACACTAAACAGCTAAACAAGTACAAACTAGCAGAAGCTAACACTAAACAGCTAAACAAGTACAAACTAGCAGAAGCTAACACTAAACAGCTAAACAAGTAAAAAATAGCAGAAGCTAACACTAAAGAGCTAAACAAGTAAAAACTGAATCAATGAAAAAGGTTTTTCATCATGATTTTGGGCATTAGTTCAGCCCAGTTAACACATTTTGTTAATTCAGGAAAACATTTGCAAACACAATACAGGAGAAAATTGGTCACTTTTTATGACAGAGCTTGTAGCATCCTGTCTTTCTGATCTGGTGCAGAATCCAGCTGCTGGCTGTGATGCACAGCTGCAGCTGCTCTGCATGAAGTAACTACAAACCTGTTTAGTTGTCAAACATTCACTGAGGTTTAACCGGTTAGTTCACGCGCACAAGTTCAACTGTTAGCGTTAGAAACTTAGTTTTATTTAACCCAGATCAGTTCAGGCACACGGCAGCTTTAAAACCAACCCTGCACACACTACCTGAGCCTCTGCAAACACACACATATTGGCAGTGGGTTCGGATGAGTGGTCCTCTTTGCCGTCTGTGAGGATGGTGCCGTAGAGGAAGGCCAGATCGTCACTGGTGGGATGGTGTAACTTCAGCTGCATGAGAGAAAAATGAGGCTGTGAACGAAGGCCAGAAGTTTGAGTCCTGTCCACCTCTGATTTAATAAAGAATCTGCACAAAACTTAGAGAAATTATAGGAAACAAAGAGTCGCGGGTTCAGAAACGTGACGCTCTTCCTGCCTGAGATTTGACGGCTTTGGTCACTGCTGTTGCTGCGTCCACAAGATCCCGAGTCCTGGACTTCGTCACGTCCAGACCAAACCTCCGGGCATCGACGAAGGCGTAAAAAGCTCCTCCATAGCTGATGTCCACTGTCACCTCTCCAAAGCCCTCCACCGCCACAGCCACATCTGGTGTAAAGTCATTTCATCAGTCCTGCAGGATGTAAAACCACCTGAGAGGAGAATGAAAAAAAAAAACAAAGATGAGCGTCCTACCTGTTGCAAACGCAAACGCCGGCACGCTCAGAAACCTCACTGCCCCTGTCTTCCCGTCAGAGTACTCGACGAATGCCTTCACCAGACCACAGGGGCAGTGGATGTTCACCTGCGTCTCCGGGGACTGGGGGTCCTTCACCAGCCCGTAGTCCACGGCGAAGCGTCCCAGCGCGATGACGGCGTGCCCGCACATGGTGCTGTAGCCCTCGTTGTGCAGGAACAGCACTGCCAGGTGGGCCTCCGGGAGCTCGCTGCCCACCACCAGGGCGCCGTACATGTCGTAGTGTCCCCGTGGCTCGAACATCAGCAACCGCCTCAGGTGGTCCAGGTGGTCCCGGGCGTAGCGGCGCTTGGAGAGCACGCTGCCGCCTTTGACCTCGGGGTATCCGCTGACGATGATGCGTAGAGGCTCCCCACCTGTGTGCATGTCGACCACGCAGAGCTCGTCGCCTTCATGGGGTGGAAGCTGCAGCTCCATGACTGAACTGTTCAAACAGAAACACAGTTTGTCACATTAATATGCTGGAGCTTTAAAACTCACTCAGTTTGTCATTTGTCCACCACATTACTACAAATGAGGCATAAATGCAGCAACATTTTCATGCACAGCAGAGTCAACATGAGCATTTACTTTCATTTTAAGTACTAAACTGCATTTTCTATTTTTTATTATTGACATGTGTAAACTCCACACGTATTTTTATTATTGTTGAAAAACTATTCATGCAGTTTTGACATTTCAAGCATTAAATTCGTGATGACTTTTTAAAATAGTTTTGTGACCTTAAGTGAGTCATGCACAACAACTCGTGTAAAATAGTAAAACTGCGCCAACACGCACAGGTAGTTTCATCAATACACTGACAGAAAACTGAAAAATGTTTACCTGACACCGCTGTTTTCTGCTTTTAACGACAAACGTCTGCACAAATCTGTTTTATTTACCCACTATTTTTCCTGTTAATGTGATTGTTTGACTCTGAGACAGCGCCACCTAGTGGTATGGAGGACTGGCTGAGACGTTTAATGACCTCAAAAAATGGGATTTAAATCATTTTGAAGGGTAAAAGAATACATTTATTACTTGTTCATAAACTATGGTGTGTCAAGTGTGAAATAAAATATTAAATGTTAATTTTTAAAAAGGATTTATGTATATGTATATTGTTTAACATTTAAATTTACAATTTAGTAAAAATTAGATAAATGTGAGAACATTTATTATAACAATAAAACGTTAGTTGGCACTTTCAAACCAGGATTCACTCAGAAAGCGAGTTAAATAATAAAAGCGTTAGTGACACTTTTTAACATTTTATTTTACACCGGCCACCCCATAATAACCTGACACTTCAAATCTGAACAATTGTTTGAAAGTAAATTTGAAAGTTTGTGTGAATTTTTATTTTAATAAACAAATCTCACTTCATTATATCACAAACAATTATTTACACAAAAAATAAAAAGTAAAACATATAACCAGTTGTGAGATATAAACACAAGGATTTCTGTCTTCAATAAATTAGATTTTTATGTACATTCAAAATTAACAAACAGGGTAAATTTCCTTAAAACCTTAAGATAGGCTAAATCTACAAGAACCTGAATGTTTTTGATTAATAACACATTTTCTGATGAGACTAAAACAAACATTTTGCAAAAACTAGGAAAAACTGTTCTCTTTTGTCTAGTTAATAAAACACAAAAAATAAATAAACAAAAGACGACATTTGTTTTAGCTGTCAGAATATGAATCTTTTCTTATTATTATAGAAGAATAAAATTAACAAAAAGCTGTTTAGTATTTTATGTTTAATCAGCCCTGGTCAGGTGAATTTAAAACTAAAACTGTTTCATTTTTACAAAATCCAAGGCTCTGTTTTTTTAAGTGATCATAACAAGTCCTCATGTAAAGTAAGAAGGTAAAGTTATCAAGGCTTCATATTTATATAAGAAAAAGATGTGTTACATAAGAAACCAAACAACAGATGGTGAGCAGGCATCAGTTTTCATTACTCAGGTTCCCTCACGTGCATGCATGGTGGTTAAACATGTCCAAACTAAATGTATTAAACCAACTAACATGCTGACGTCCTCACAGTTCATACTCAGGTAATTCACAGCAGCCACACACACAGTTTTAATTTAAAATCAGTTCTTATACCTGAGCAAGTTACAAGGTGAAATATACAGTGACGTACTGGAATTAGCTGCTGAAATATTCCCGTCCTTTTCAAATTCAGGATTAAAACAAAACCAAATATTCTTATGTGAACAAGAAAATTAGTTTCAGGACAGTTCAATAAATAAACGCAGCAACTCACATATTTTTTTAATCTTCTTGTTCCAGTTGTATCTACAATTGTAGATATGTGTAATTTATTATCCAACAAGTACTTTAACACCATAATACAGATTAATCAGTCTTTAATTTCATAAGGCACATACTTAAACTCTAGAGACAAAAACTCCAGATAAATTAACAACTACCTGCAGACAATTAAAAAAACATCTATCTGAAGCAATTTGTTATTAACTCTAGTGGTAATGTGGTTTAGAGCAGGGATCGTCAATTCCGATCCTCGAGGGCCGCAGACCTACACGTTTTACTTGTTTCTCTTCTCCAACACACCTGATTTGAATGAATGGATGATTTTCAGTCTTCTGCAGAACTTGGAAAAGGTAATTCACTGACTGAATCAGGTGTGTTAGAGAAAGGAAATCAGTAAAACATGCAGGGCTGCGAACCTCGAGGACCGGAATTGATTATCCCTGGTTTAGAGCAATGATTCCCAACCAGGGGTACGTGAACTTCTTGGGGTACATGAACATACTGTATTGCAGGAAGTACGTTGAAATATTTCCCTGGTGTGTTAATAAATAAATAAAAATAGGACTGAGATAGCCGTAGGGCCCTATGATTTCCACAATGCGGAAATTACAGACAGAATCATAGAATTAACACATAATTGAATCCAGTATAAAACAAGGAATCTAAAAGAATTTGCTAATTTGGGTGAGTTTCTGACGTATTTTGGACAATACATTGTATTTTGGATGCTGCTGTTTTCTGCACCTGCCATTACCTGGTTTATTTATTTAATTACTTGTTCACTTTCAAGGCAAATTTTTTATCTTTATGTTTAATTTGAGTAATAAAAACAAAATACCTGAGAATTAAACATTCTAAGGGGTTAAATAAACAATTTTCATTTAATAATCAGTTGTAGCGCATTACAGTTTTGGATACTTATCATTATGTTTAACTGCAGGGGTACTAGTGGTATGACTAAATGGTTGAAGTCTAAAAGGTTTGGGAACCACTGGTCTAAAGTCCTGAAACATTCCAGCACTTTCAGTACCTTGGACAGTTCCTTCAACAGTTCCTTCAGTCCTTCACTCTAAAGTCCTGAAACATTCCAGCACTTTCAGTACCTTGGACAGTTCCTTCAACCCTTCACACTGTCTAATTTTCAGAAACATTCCAGCACTTTCATCACCTTGGACAGTTCCTTCATTCCTTCACACTGTCTAAAGTCCTGAAATGTTCCAGCACTTTCAGGTCCTTGGACAGTTCCTTCAGTCCTTCACACTGTCTAAAGTCCTGAAATGTTCCAGCACTTTCAGGTCCTTGGACAGTTCCTTCAGTCCTTCACACTGTCTAAAGTCCTGAAATGTTCCAGCACTTTCAGGTCCTTGGAC
>NW_013952444.1:2156596-2172723 GCF_001266775.1 Austrofundulus limnaeus
CCAGCACTTTCAGGACCATGGACAGTTCTTTCAGTCCTTCACACTGTCTGTCCTGAAACATTCCAGCACTTTCAGGACCATGGACAGTTCTTTCAGTCCTTCACACTGTCTAATGTCCTGAAACATGCCAGCACTTTCAGGACCATGGACAGTTCTTTCAGTCCTTCACATTGTCTAAAGTCCAGAAACATTCCAGCACTTTCAGGACCTTGGACAGTTCCTTCAGTCCTTCACACTGTCTAAAGTCCTGAAATGTTCCAGCACTTTCAGGACCTTGGACAGTTTTTTCAGTCCTTCACATTGTCTAAAGTCCAGAAACATTCCAGCACTTTCAGGACCTTGGACAGTTCCTTCAGTCCTTCACACTGTCTGAAGTCCAGAAACGTTCCAGCACTTTCAGGACCATGGACAGTTCATTCAGTCCTTCAAACTGTCTGAAGTCCAGAAACATTCCAGAACTTTCAGGACCTTCAATGTTCCTTCAGCTCTTCTCATTATCTAACGTCCAGAAATATTCCAGCACTTTCAGAACCTTGGACGGTTCCTTCAGCCTTTCACATTGCCTAAAGTCCTGAAACATTTCAGCACTCTCAAGACCATGAACAGTTCCTTCAGCCCTTTACACTGTCTAAAGTCCTGAAACACTCCAGCACTTTCAATACCATGGACAGTTCCTTCTGCCCTTTACACTGTCCAAGGTCCTGAAACATTCCAGCACTTTCAGGACCTTGGACAGTTCCTTCAGTCATTCACACTGTCCAAGGTCCTGAAATATTCCAGCACTTTCAGGACCTTGGACAGTTCCTTCAGTCATTCACCCTGTCCAATGTCCTGAAACATTCCAGCACTTTCAGTACCTTGGACAGTTCCATCACTCTTTTACACTATTTAAAGTCCTGAAACATTCCAGCACTTTCAGTACCTTGGACAGTTCCTTCAGACCTTCACACTGTCTAAAGTCCTGAAATATTCCAGCACTTTCAGGACCTTGAACAGTTCCTTCTGTCCTTGGCACTGTCTAAAGCAGTGATTCCCAACCAGGGGTACGCAAACATATTACATGGGGTACGTGGAAAAATTTCCCAGGTGTGTAAAAAATAAATACAAATAGGACTGAATCACAGAATTAACACATAATGGAATCCAGAAGAGAGAGTTCAAGATTACATTAAAGTAAAAGAAGAAGGCAGGATAATTGCAGTCTGAGTTAGGTGTCTCTAAACCAAGTGTTTTGTACAAAAAGGTGTTAAATTATGTTTTAATACACTTTAATGCCTTCAAGAAAGACATATATATATACATATATATATATATACTGTATATATACTGTATGTATATATAATATATATATTCCCCCATATGTCTCCTGTAACTCAGTTTTTTCCTCAGGTAAGTGTGTTTCAACAAACACCTTCATCAGAGAGTTGAGATTTTTAAAATGCATCTAAATTTCCAAGCATTATCATTATTGTTTGTTCATTTATTTCTGCTACTTGTTTGCATTCTCAAACACAATCAGAGAAATGTCTGATATGTTAAAATTCTACTACATCCCTGGAATCTGATGCATGCAGTCACGTTCTTAAAGCTGGAAGCGTCTTTGAGTCCAACAGGACATGCAGGTTGCTTATCTATATCTTTTATTTTTCATGTCATTCATAAGTGAATTCAAAAGTCTCCTCTTCTGCTTTGGGTGCAACAAGTCTAGAGGCGCTGCCTGAGTCGTGCCTTTTGATTCTGGGTTTTGAAGTAGTCGGAGGCAGCGACAGTCTCCTTTTTGTGGACAGCAGCCTGAGGATCTCGCTCACCTGCGACTCGAGCAGCGACAGCCGGCTGCTCAGTTTCTTAATGTCTCCTTTCAGCTCCAGCTTGGCCTCATGGAGCGTGGCCTGGAGCAGAGACTGTTCAGCCACCGGCTGGAGGAAGGACTGCCTCATGGAGACCTCGGTGTAAACCCCGAGGCTGTGCTCCAACGGGCTTCTCTCCAGCGGACTCTTCTCCATCGGGCTTCGCTCAAAGGAGCTCCTGGCCTCCCCGGCGCGGTCGATGCGCAGATCGCTCTTCGTGATGCCGCTGTCGCAGGAGTCAGTTTTGTGCAGGACGCTCGTTTCTTCTCCTGCCTCCCCCATAGCGTTGCCCCCCAGCTGTCCGCTCTCCTCTGATTCCTGGTTCTTTTTAGCAGCGACACGCTCTTCTGTTGGCTGCGCCGCGTTCGGCCACCCCTCAGCTTTCTGTGTCTGCTTCTCCGGCTCGATGGCAGGAAGTGGCGGTTCAGCAGAGACGGCGCTCCTAAACTTTGCCCACCCTTTGACACTTTTGCCGCTGTTAACACGACCTGCAGCTCCCTCTGCACCACCGCTGCCCCTCTGACAAATCGGATTCTCTGCACACGGCCTTGATTCAGACTCCACGGTTACTTGTGTGCAGCTTTGCTCTGACTTTCCAGCATCTGTAAACACATGTTGAGGCACGCCGCTTATGCTCCCCCTTCCTGTGGAGGGTTTGCTGTTGTGCTCCTGCTGCTGAGAGGATCCACTCTGACGCCTGTGGCAGGAGTTGGAGTCGGTGTGCGGGTGATGCTCCGGTTCCACCAACACACAGTTTTGATCCAACGTCTGCGTGTCCCTCTGCTGCTTGAACTTCTGGAACAACTTGCGAACAGGGTGATCCTCTGGAATGGAGAGCGCCACTTCACTCCTCTGACGCTCCTTTTCTCTCTTCACATCAGCAATCTTCCTGAAAATGACCTGAAAAATAGAAAGTCTGCGTGTGACAAAAGGGATTTGTCAATAATACTAAAATATTCACGTGTGAAGTACCAAATATCCAGTGGTGGGCACAGCTAACCTAAAAGTTAGCTTGTTAGTCTGGACTTGAGGATAAATACTTGAGACTTACTTGAGTCTTGCAAAATAACGACTTGGTCCCACTTCTGCTAATAGCTAAACAAGTAAACATTAGCAGAAGCTAACACCAACAGCTAAACAAGTAAAAAATAATGGAAGCTAAAACTACAGATAAACAAGTAAAAATCATCAGAAGCTACCAGCCAACAGCTAATTGCTAACCACTCTGTCTGTGTCACATCTTTCTTCTTCAAGCTGAAGACCGGTGGGACGGTCACAAACCTGTTGGTGTTTGTTAGTTATGGACTTAAAGCTGGCAAAACCTAATTTATTAGAAGATAACTGGTCAGCTACCGGTTTTCAAAGTCAGCTAATTTGCTAAATGAATAATGCTATTAGCTGCTAGCTGATTAGCAGTTCCATGCACACCACGGCAGAAATAACATATCTATAAGAAAGAAAATACACTAAACTGATGAATTCAACATTTTTAATTTATATATGCCCACTTTTAATTTGCCTGTTTCTTTTTTCTTTCTTTTTTTAAACAAATAAAAACATTTTAAGTACAGTAAATATAAGTTCTAAGAGATTTGCAAATCTACACCTCTTGTTTGTATTTGCATTTTAAGCAATATCTTACATTTTTACGGAGTCGGTCTTCTTTTACACAGACATGCGAAAGAAATAAATTTACAGCAGCTAAGGGGTCGGTTAGAGTGCAATTTAAGCTTAGGCAAACAGAAAAAGGCCCCAGAGCGCCTGAGATTAATAATAGATGGTGTAATATTCATATAATATGTTTGAAGAGTCATAAATCTTTCAAATCACAGCCATTTGTTTAGATTTAGAGTTGCTTCATCGAGGCCGAGTGATTTCAGTTAATGTGATTTCATAAGACTTTTTTTTCCAAGAAGAGCACAAGGAGGAAACAGAAAATCAAATTACGGTTATTTAAAAATATTAGAAACCCCAGTCTAACAGAGTTACTTCTTCCATAAAGCTGTTTCTGTTGACTCACTGTTATTTGAACAGTTCTAATATTCCTGAGTTTGCGTTCCTGCCTTTTGTAAAAAGTTTTATTATGAAATTATGACTCTGTGGAGCTCCTTCAGAAAATATATTATTTTTAAAGCTTCTGCTGCCTCAGAAGTTCCTTTTCTGAGCGAGACCTGACCAAAGCACACACAGAGATAAAAACAAAGATTTGAATTTGATTCTGAAGGAAATATTGCTTAAGAATTTATGAGAAGTTGATCTAAAGGGTGTTTTTACAAAATAGGACAAGCAACTGCTTTTAAGAAGTTGTATCTCAGGGCCTCAGCAGAGATGACACAGGGTTACAAACTGTACTTTTCACATATAAATCAATATATTCTCAAATGTTTTTTTAATAAATTATTACTTTAAATCTCTAACTAACATTGAACTTAAAGGAACAGTTCAAATTTTTAAAATTTATCTCATGTGGAAGAAATGTAAACAATTAACGTTACCTGTTAGAGACATAGACCAGACTGAAAATGTCTTTTCAGAGAAGTCCAAAGTAGACTGGTTTAACTTAAAATAAGTTAAAACAAAAATAAATAATATCTAATAAGTCAAAAAAATTCATTGCGATTTACATAACTATTTATTGCCATTAGTTTTATTTATTTAAATAGGACTTTATTATTATTTGCAAGAGCAAAAGGGCAGTGGTAGCTAACTGTAGCACCTCTGGGTCACTTCAGGCAGGATTATTGTTTAACTTATGACAGAATTATTAATCTGACTGTGATGTAAAGATTTATAAAACAGTAAATGGAATTAAAACAACCCCAATCCACTTTACTCTTGGCCCTGCTCAGACTAGCTGCTAGCTCTTGGTTTCTCCAAAGTGATCAAAGATATATCTACAACAGGTAAGATGTTCATTGCTCATAACTTTTCCATAGAACCCCACTTCAAAAGACCTGAACTATTCTTTAAAGTTTCTTATGGTGTTCTTGTGATCTTGTCAAAGACGTTTTAAAGGACAAAACTTGTAGCAAGACATAAAATCCCTTTTAATTTATTGATAGCTAATTAGAAATACCTCAGAGCTGTAACATAATAAATTAAGCATAAGTTGTTGGTTATTTTTTTCTTCTTTTTTTTACCCGTTTTCGTAGATTGCAGGTGAGGATGAGGTTTCGGGAGAAGGAGTTGGCAAACGCTGTGTAAAACTCCAGCACTCTCATCAGAGCTTCCCTCTTGATGACGTGCAGGTCACAGTAAGTCAGAGCTCGGACGTTTGCGCAGGCCCGGGCCAGGGTGCTCTCCTTCCAGAACACATCTCCGAACACGTCACCTTTACCTGAAGGGAGCCACACATCACCGACTCGTTAGTCACTGGGTCTCTTTTTTTTAGTTTCCTGCCTGAAAACAGGTTCAAAGAAAATACAGCCCTGTCTATTGAAGGATTACCTAGTATGGCAATGACCTCATCGTCCTGGATGACTTCGAGCGAACCGGAGACGACAAAGCAGAGCGTATCGACGCTCTCTCCGATGTGGAAAATGAGGTCTCCAGGTGCGCAGTGGGTGGTCTGAAACTCCACGGCGAGTGAGCGTAAACAGCCGTCACTCGCCAAACGGAACGCCGGATGGTCGTTGAACACCTGCCTGTTGAGATGCACACAAATGTCTGCACGCATGTCTTTGGGACAGATGGAGAGAACCTGAGGGAGATGAGATTTGAGGAAGACAAATTTAAAAAAACAGGCATCATCGAGCTGAATTTTTGGTAAACATGGAACATATTTGAATGCAGAATAAACCAAAGTGATCTGTAAAAATCTGAGTCCTGGGAAAATATTTAGTTTTTTACAAATCAAATCATGTCAAATTCAAGGTTTGCGAGCCAAATGTGGCCCAATATGACATTTTATGTGCTCCGCTAGAGCTTTATGGATGTATTAATGTCTTAAAATAAGAATGTGTTGATTTAAATACAGCACTGACTATAAACTACATCTCCCATAATGCATGTTGATTATTTTAATGATGGCATCTCACCACTAGGTGGAGATGCACAGAGTTCAATAGTCCATTTAGCCGGTAAAATTCACCATATAAAATCTCCATTTCTCTGTGATTTTGCTGGCTACTTCTGCTGTGCCCCAGTTGTTCTGGGAAGTTGGAATTTCCCACTTAGAAGTCGTAAATTTATACTGGAACGCCCCTCCAGTGGGAATTTCTTATCGGAAAGTGGGAGAGTTCAGAATTCAAGGCCTTACCACAACTCAGCCGTGAGTAAAACGCTCTTACTTTTACTTTTAATAATATTTATTATTTATTTCACATTTAGTCAGTCATACGCGTAGTGCTTTTCCATTTTATAAGAGGATGTGTTAAAACACTGTTTCTGTGCATGAAATACCACTTAGAGCTAAGTTATTTTTGTTAGTGATGCTCTGATGTAGCAACGAGACGAGGAGTTAGTTTGTTTGGTTGCAGTTAAATAAGAAATATTGAAGTTAATTACAGCTGAGGGTCACCATAATGCTGATGTGGCCCCCAGTGAAAATAAGTTTAGATTATATAAAAAAGAGGATGTTCAGTAWATGAGAAACGCTAAACTTGTTTCTTTTTGTTTTTAAAATGTGCTGAAACAGCTGTGAGTGTCAGAACAGCCGATACCCTGTCAGTGTCGATGCCTTTAGACATGGCCCAGGTGGACACGATGAAGTCCATGACCCGCTCGCTCAGACCTTTGGGAACCTGGTAGAGCTTGAGGAAGTCGCGGACATTGTTGAGCATCTCGTGGTATCTGTTGGTGTTGGTGTACATCTGCTGGAAGATGGTGGTGACGTTTCCAAAGATGGTCGCATACAGCAGCGCTACGAGAAATTAAAACGTTGTTAAAGCTTTTTTTAAAGCAAAATTAATAAATATATTTCTGACCAACCCACAGATTTAGTCTTATTGGAGCAGGACTTATTTCCACCCTGAATATGCTGGATTATTTTATTTTATTTTATTTTATTTTATTTTTTGATACGGGGGCAACACAGCCTTATAACTTCACTTTGATGTTTTAACAGTGTCTACTTTATTTGGCGTTTGGTGTGCATGTTGTGTTCTCAGGTCTAAACGGTTTGTTTTGTTCCGATGCTTTTATTACTACTTGACACTAGATGGCGCTGCTGTGACACATAGGGCAGAAACCATCGTAGAGAAAAAAACAGAAGAAGACGATGCTCTGTGAGGACGTCACGGCTTATAAAGTTGATGAGTTTTGTTTTCATTACAACCAACGCAACAGTTCCTATAAACACTTTGATGAGCTCAATTGTTACCCAATGATGTTTTCTTGTGAGTAATTTGMTCTAAAATTGCTCAATATTTTTTACAAGATGACACTTTAATTTCCCTATCTACATCAATTGCAGCTAATGTATTATAAATAGGTGCTGGTCATAAAATTAGAATATCATGAAAAAGTAGATTTATTTCAGTAATTCCATTTAAAAAGTGAAACTTGTATATTATATTCATACATTACATACAAACTCATATATTTCAAATGTTTATTTCGTTTAATTTTGATGATTACAAATGACAACAAATGAAAATCTCAAATTCAGCATATCAGAAAATTAGAATCTTGTGAAAAGGTTCAAAATGGATGGCACCTGGTACCACACTCTACTCAGCTAATTAACTCAAACCACCTGCAAAGGCCTTTAAATGGTCTTTCAGTCTAGTTCTATAGGCTACACAATCATGGGGAAGACTGCTGACTTGACAGTTGTCCAAAAGACGACTATCGACACCTTGCACAAGGAGGGCAAGACACAAAAGGTCATCGCTAAAGAGGCTGGCTGTTCACAGAGCTCTGTGTCCAAGCACATTAATAGAGAGGTGAAGGGAAGGAAAAGATGTGGTCGAAAAAAATGTACAAGCAAGAGAGATAACCKCACCCTGGAGAGGATTGTGAAACAAAACCCATTCAAAAATGTGGGGGAGATTCACAAAGAGTGGACTGCAGCTGGAGTGAGTGCTTCAAGAACCACCACACACAGACGTATGAAAGACATGGGTTTCTGCTGTCGCATTCCTTGTGTCAAGCCACTCTTGAACCACAGACAGCGTCAGAAGCGTCTTGCCTGGGCTACAGAGAAACAGRACTGGACTGCTGGTGAGTGGTCCAAAGTCATGTTCTCTGATGAAAGTAAATTTTGCATTTCCTTTGGAAATCAAGGTCCCAGAGTCTGGAGGAAAAGAAGAGAGGCACTTCATCCACGTTGCTTGAAGTCCAGTGTAAAGTTTCCACAGTCAGTGATGGTTTGGGGTGCCATGTCATCTGCTGGTGTTGGTCCATTGTGTTTTCTGAGGTCCAGGGTCAACGCAGCCACATACCAGGAAGTTTTAGAGCACTTCATGCTTCCTGCTGCTGACCAACTTTTTGGAGATGCAGATTTCATTTTCCAACAGGACTTGGCACCTGCACACAGTGCCAAAGCTACCAGTACCTGGTTGAAGGACCATGGTATCCCTGTTCTTAATTGGCCAGCAAACTCTCCTGACCTTAACCCCATAGAAAATCTATGGGGTATTGTGAAGAAGAAGATGCAATACACCAGACCCARCAATTCAGAAGAGCTAAAAGCCACTATTAGATCAACCTGGGCTATCATAACACCTGAGCAGTGCCACAGACTGATCGACTCCATGCCACGCCGCATTGCTGCAGTAATACAGGCCAAAGGAGCCCCAACTAAATACTGAGTGCTGTACATGCTCATACTTTTCATGTTCATMCTTTTCAGTTGGCCAACATTTCTATAAATCCTTTGTTTTTATTGGTCTTCAGTAATATTCTAATTTTCTGATATGCTGAATTTGAGATTTTCATTTGTTGTCATTTGTAATCATCAAAATTAAACGAAATAAACATTTGAAATATATGAGTTTGTATGTAATGTATAATATACAAGTTTCACTTTTTAAATGGAATTACTGAAATAAATCTACTTTTTCATGATATTCTAATTTTATGACCAGCACCTGTAAATGTCCTTTCTGTGTCCAGTTGGCAATTTTTTGCCTTTAAAGCACATTAAACCATGTTTGAAAAGTAAGTAAAAGCATTATTTGATAACATAAATAAATTGAATTGTTTTCAAATTAGCACAGATAGCTGCAGCAGCTAGCTGTAGGATTTCTGGTGCAGCCTGCTGCACTTTTGACAAAAATATATATATTTTCTTGCTGGAACAACTGTGTGAAACTGACAACAATGTAAAAGTTTATAAAATGGTGTTAGCATCTAAACTAAGGATGTTCAAAAACTATTTACTACAATTAAGACTTTAGTTGTTTACAATTTTACCATCAAACTTTCTTTCAAAAGAGCTGAACTATYCCTTTAACATCAAAGCAAATTAGGGATTTTGAGTGATATTTTARTGAAATAAAGCTTTGATTTCTATGTGAACTGTTGATCTTATTGTTTAAATAACATTTTATGCAAGAATTGTAGCTTTAAAAAGGTTTTTTTTTTTCAAGCTAAACAAACACATAGAGCGCAAGCGGCACATTAAGTCTTTATGATCCATTTATTTTGCACGCTTCCTCAGTAAGAGTGCCGAGCTGATGTGACCTCAAAGAGTCAGTCAGGATCTCATATCGTGAGGTTTTCACCCACTCGAGGAGAACTCGTCGTCTCCGCTCTCCTCAGCAGGACCACAGAGGTTAGGATGCAGATCTAACGTGATGGCTCGTTGTCCACTTCCTTTCCCTCCAGCCTGCGGGCAACGCTCCATTGCTTCAAATGCTCTTTGCTGGCGCATAATTACCGTATCAGTAGCAGGAGATTCATCACGTAGGATCGAGACTGACTGAGAGAGGTCTCTGTGATCGGGGGGGTACCATCACACTAATGGGTGTTTACTTTCGGGGGTAAAAAAAAATAAACGTCCTTGGTGCGTGGCTGTCACTTTCTGAGTTCTCAGTGACTTGATTGCATCACTTTTCATGCTGTTTTGGAGCGGAGCACAGGTCAAAGGACTGGTGGARATAAAACATGGTGGCAGGGAAATAAATACATTTCTGTTTAGTATTTTGACATAGYTTAATTAGGTTTATGTTAATAATGTAAATCTAGTAAATACTACTGCTAAATACTACTCCTTATTAGACAAACATGTTAACCGTATTTTAACATTATTAGCATCACATCCCTAAATTAAAGCTATTTTTACTGTAATGCAAGTAAAGTAATACTTAAATACTGTGTGAGACACCGGTAATGTTACACAACAATACAGTGCATGCTCTGTTGTGTAATACTGCATCTTGATCTCATTTCTAGTTGTATACCATTCCAAGTGCAGCTCAGTTGGAACAGGATGAAAGCGGCAGCAAACAAAAAATTTATTACACGTAATTGTTCACGTTTATTGCAAGTTAATAAAGTTTTGAGCTAAAAAAAAAAGTCATAGCTTGAGTGGGGAAAATATTTTGAGTGTCAGAGAATTAACKCAAAGATTTTTGTGATAAGATCAGGAACCTTCAGACAGACACTTGCAGAGTGATGAGCGCTGAAAGTGTCACTTCTTATCAGCAAAGATGAGTCCKAAACCTACCGCTGAGGTTCAAACCTACAGAGAAATGCACAAAAGAGGAAAAGGCTCCATTTGGGTTGTTTTATGTGTCATCAAGAATAAGATGTCTGCCATTAACAAAACAGGGCTTTTGTGATTGTTAATTATTTATGAGCAGTCAYTGTCTAACCTGTTGTAGATAGCTTTTTGAAAGGCTTCGGTTTGGAGAACAGTTTAAAAACAATGCTGATTCAGCATTCTCACGTTTGTTTTTCTGTTGTTTATTTTTGTATGTGTTGTTTGCAATCAAACTACTTCTGCATATTTTACTTTTTAACCATTTGTGTATCAAACCCTTCAACTCTTTCAGGAGAGGAGTGCCTTTTGTTTTTTGTAACTTTTATAAAGTATTTAACTTTATTTACATCGCGGTCTTTTCAGTGTCATCTAAAAAGTTGTCCTATTTTTGATATTCTGCTACTTTCAGCTAGCTTTTTGATACTTTCAGATTTTAGCTAGCTTTTGTGTGCATTAAGCTTTTAACTAACATTTGGCTACGTTTTAGCTTTTAGTTTGCATTTTGATACATGTAGTTTTTAGTTAATATTTTGATACTTGTAGCTTTTAGTTCGCTTTTTGATATGTTAAGCTTTTAGCTAACATTTGCTACTTTTTTCTTTTTGTTAGCATTTTGATACATGTAGTTTTTAGCCAATCTTTTGATACTTTTAGCTTTTAGTTAACTTTTTGATGTGAAGCTTTTAGCTAAAATTTGCTACTTTTTGCTTTTTGTTAGCATTTTTCATACATGTAGCTTTTAGCCAATCTTTTGATACGTTAACTAGCCTTTTGGTACTTGAGATTTTTAGACAGCCTGTTGCTACTTTTARCTTTTGGTACTTTTATCTAGMCTTTTATTCATTTTATAATGCTATTTAACTTTTTTAATTACTGTTTCAGCCTTTTTTTTTTGAACATTTTAACTGTTGTTCACTCTGAGTTTTTAGAGAAAAAAATCTCTAAATCTAATTGTATCAACAGCTAGTCTGAGTGAGGTCAAAAGCAACCTTTTTTAGATGTCAGATTAAAACAACTAAACTAAAAATCTTGTTTTGCAAACATATAAATTGCCATCAAATTTGCATTACACAACTGTTTCGATACGATTCTATGGTTATGTGCAAATGCTGATAGTGGCGGCAGCAGCTAGCTGTAGCACTTTTGGTGAAGTCTGGTGCACATCTGTCGGTAACGTTGCTTTACTTTGTAAATGAGATTACCTGCACACATTGGTGGTGCACTTTGTGTAAAAACAGACATTTCGATGGCAGCAACATGAGACTCATTTGTGCAGATCTGCAACATACAAACCATATGCTGTTCCAGAGGCAGCTGTGTCACAGCACCAGGACTATGAAGGGTGTTCAAGTGTGTCCAGACTTTAAATTATAAATGCAACATGAGTTTATAGACTTTGTTTAGAGCCCATTCAGAGCGAAGTAAAAGAGYTTCAGTTGATGTGAAACTGCTGATCTCACATTTATTATTTTCAAATGATGCTCCTGCATTGAGATAATGTTTAAAACATAGTTTGTGTTGTTACATCACTATCATAAACTGAACTGAATTTTGTGATGTTGYCATTTCAGCGTCCTGCTCTGTTAACAAATCACTCACATCCAGAAGAGAAATTATGTTATGTAATGTCACGTTAGGTTTATTTCCACATCAGCTGATATTTCACATCACTGAAAGATGTACTGTGTATAACTGAGGAATAAATATTCAGAGGTCAGTTTTTAGCTGAATGAGTACTTACAGCCCACCATCATCATCGCCACAGAGAAAATCTTCTCGCCGTCTGTCGTCGGGGCGATGTTGCCAAATCCGATGGTGGTGAGACTGGTCATGGTGAAGTAGAGAGAGGAGATGTACAGGGTGTCCTTGCTGGGACCCCCCTCCCACTGGCCTGTTCCGCTGGCGTTGTAGCGGTAAGGCGTCCCGATGCTCAGGGCCAGCTGGTAGAGCCAGCTGTCTGTCTTGATGCTGTTGGTGGTCTCGTCAATGACCTCGTGGTCCCCGATGCTGTACCAGATGCAGGCGAGCCAGTGGGCCACCAGGCCAAAGACACACACCAGCAGGACCAGGACTGCTGCCCCATACTCCAAGTAGTGGTCCAGTTTCCGGGCCACCCGACCCAAACGCAGCAGGCGGATCACTTTTAGGGAGCTGAAGAGGCTGCTGAGACCCTGCAGCGTAAAGCAAGGAAACGCATAAGGCTGAAGATTTAACAACCAAAACATTAAATTCATTCAACAACACAATCTATTTAAACATTTATTCAGTTTTCTGTACTTTTGTGAAAAGATTATTATAAAGTTAATACTTTGTATTTGTACCAAAAAAGCTCAAAAATGTTCCGTTAAAGATAAAAAAAAAAAGCAGAACACTAGCTAAAAGCTAAAAAAGCAGAACCATGACTCAAACTTACAAGAAGCAGGACACTAGCTAAAAGCTACTATTGGCAAAATCTTAGCTAAGAAACAAAAGTAGCAAAAGGTTAAAGCTAAAATAACCTGAACAACAGCTAAAGTTAAAAGTAGCAAAACACTAGCTAAAAACTAATAGAGGCTAAAGATTCGCTAAAATCAAAAGTTGCAAAATGCTAGTTATAAGCTAAATAAAGCAGAACTTTAGCTAAAAGCAGAAAAACGCCAGCTAAARAGCAGAACACTTGCTAAACTGTAGAAGTAGAAAAAAAATTGATAAAAGCCAGCTTTAGAAAAATGTTAGCTAAAAGTCAATGTATAAAAAAGCTAGTTAGAGTGGGTAAAAGCTTAAAGCATCAAAACAGTAGCTAAAGCCAAACATCTGTATACTGATAAAAATAGAAAAGGTTTGTTAAAGTAAATTTCTAACAAAAGAATATTTTTTGATAAACTGAGGAGATCTCAGTTTATTTAGGAGGAGAATATTTTAAAACAAAGTTAAACACTTTAGTTATAGAAACTAAAAGCCGCACCACCCGTTTCCAGAATGAGCTGAACATTTTAATAATAGTTAAAATGATTAAAATGGTACAAAGTATGCAGTAGTAGTTTGACTGCAACTAATGTATGGGAAAATAAAAAAAAAAAACAGGAAAATATTCAAGTGAATGCTAAATCTGCATTCATGGAATTATAACAAATAATTTATTCTCAATTTATTAGTGACCATTAGTTATTGTCTGATAACTAATTTATCACATGGAGCAGACAGGAACTTTAAYATAGAGACACGTTTCTGGCCACCTGGTGAATTTAAGCCCAATATTTACTCTTTTGTGAGCTCTATTGACCTCCCATCAACACTTGCTGAAAAAAAAAAGAAAACATATCTGCTTCTTTCAGCCAGACATCAAACACAAATGAGCGTGTCGGTCGTCCCTCTAATGCCTCTTTCAGCCGACTTTACTGAACGTTTCTTTCTGACAAACTGCAGCACTGTGAGAGGAACACGGCTTGTCCAAAAATTCAACTTTAAGTCCTGAGTGGAASCTGTTTTTATTTGGTTTGGTTTTGCTCTATATGACTGAGCATCTCTTGTTTATGTTTAGTAACCAAGAGATGGGGAAAGAACTCAGTCAGTTATATAATTATCAAGATGAAATTTAGAATGTTAGCAGCTGAGCCGTTGTTTATGCGTGTGAGTTTTTTATCAGGACCAATTCACGTTAAAGAATGACTTACAGGAAGAACGGAGTCTTCAGTACGTGTGCTGTTCCTGTGGAAATGTGAAAAGTCCCGGAGATGGCTTGGAGGAGAGGAGCGAGGGATGACATCCTTTGAAGGAAACAATGAAATACAACAAGTTAAAAAAGTATAAATGGAGCATTAGCAACTCTATTTTAGAAGAATAAAAAGCCTCACTTTCATCATTGCCAATTTTTTTTTAAATGGATCCTCGATTAGTTGTAACATTACACTTTATTAGATAAACATGTATTTTAACTGTAAAATAAAGACTGTAAAAATAGGATGTTTAGTTTTGTAAATTTTTAAAAATATATTTTAACACGTAAGGAGCCATTTTATTTACACACAAAGCATTCTGGGTAAATGATGACGTGGATAGGTCCTCGGTGTGACGCTGCTAGCGAGCTATATCCACCCTGAAGGTTAATCTTGGACAATATCTGATGATCGACTCTTTTAAATGAAACCAGAGAGCGTTGACAGAGAGGAGAAGGTAGAAATGACTCAGCCTGGAACTGAAAATATRGATGGAGGACAACAGAGCTGCTTCATGGAAGAAGAACCGCAGCTTAGCCTGTTAGCCTTTGTGTTAGCACTGGCGCTATATTGCCTTATATGTATTAGCTCGGTGCTAGTGTGACAAAAAAGCTAAACTGTGGTCCTCCATCCATATTTTCAGTTACAGACTGAGTCATTTCTACCTTCTCCTCTCTGTCAACGCTCTCTGGTTTCATTTAAAAGAGGCGATCATCAGATATTGTCCAAGATTAACCTTCAGGGTGGATATAGCTCGCTAGCAGCCTCGCACCGATGACCTACCCACATCATCATTTACCCAGAATGCTTTGCATGTAAATAAAATGGCCCTGTCCGTGTAACATATTTTTAAACTTTTAGTTTAAAAGTTATAAAAACTAAACATCCTACAGTATTTTTACAGTCTTTATTTTACAGTTAAAATATATGTTTATTAAATAAAGTCTAATGTTACAACTAATCGGGGATCCTTTTAACGTTTTGCAGAGTTTTGTTCTGTGACCATTTAAATCAGTAGAAGTGCTACTCTAAAATGCTCTGTTCTTTCTAAACATTTTGTCTGACTCAAAATGTCTACACTTGTCTCCAAGAAAAACACAAACTTGATTCTCTTAGCAAACTCAGAACAAAACACAAAACTAGTTGTRACTTTTGGTTGTAGAATCATAATCATCAAAAAGGAAATGACTACGCCTGAACGTCCTCGGAGGGATGTAGACTTTTGTGTAAGCTACAGGAGYCAATAACATTCTTCATGTTCTTTCTCCAAACAAGAAGTTTCCCTCACCTCGTCCACATTTTCAAAAGCGTTGATGATATCGTAGGGAAGGCAGGACAGCAGGTCGATGACGAACCACGTCTTCAGGTAATTCATCCGGATCAGCTTGGCGTCTGATATGACCTCTCCGGCCGGACCCACGAAGGTGGTGTGGAAGTTGAGCACGATGTCRATCAGGAAGATGAYGTCCACCACGCTGTCCACCACCAGCCAGGCCAGGTTGTTGTGYTTGGTCCTGAAGGAGACGTTATAGGGCACCATGATGGCGGTGTAGAAGGTGAGGATGAGGATGACCCAGTCCCAGGTGGTCTTGAAGGTGCAGTAGTGGAGGATGATGTGTGGAGGGGTCTTAGGGGCCTCTTGTTTGTACTGAGGGAGGATGTCCGATCCCAGCTGGAGAGCCTTTTTTAATGAGAGAAAACATTTAAAACTGTGGGAATGGAACTATTTCCTGTTCTTTTTCTATTTCCTCATCTGTACTTTAAAAGTATTCGGCTACACCTGACCATCACATCAACAGGGGGTGTCAAGAGTTGGACCGTCTTTCACAGCTTCCAATCTTCCTTAAAGTTTTTTTTTCACAAGGTTTTGATATGGGGTGCCGTTTGTAAAGTTACACAGTCAAAAATTACCACCAATATTTTTGTTTTATTTAGCCT
>NW_013952444.1:2172992-2175903 GCF_001266775.1 Austrofundulus limnaeus
AAAATATGTTAGAGAAAGCATTTACTATTTTCAATTGGTACTTATAAAAATACAAACTCAATCAAAACTGTTTTAATTCTGAAAGGCTGGTATCAGTGTTGGACACAGCAGAACTGTGTGTGTAGCATGTAGCATCTTTGGCAGCTAAACTTCAAACTAAGAGCGTCAAAAAATAAAATGAACAACATTTAAATAACAAATAAGAAATTTATGTATAAAATATGGTAGAGAAAGCATTTACTATTTTCAATTGGTACTTATAAAAATACAAACTCAATCAAAGCTGTTTTAATTCTGAAAGGCTGGTATCACAGTTGGACGGAGCTATAGTTCTGGTTTGGATTGGCCAATCCGCCACTACTTTCAAATTAAACCTATAAAACAAAAAAGAGGTTTGTGTCAGTCCTGCCAGTCTTCATCTGGAAGGAGAGGAAGACGTGACACAGGATGAGTGACAGTTGTCTTCGCTGTTAGCGTTAGCTTTCACATTTTTTTTATCTGTTTAGCAGTTTAGCGTTAGCAGAGCTACGATTCTCGTTTAGTAGATTAGCGGTTAGTGAAGTTAACTTTTTTGGCTAGCTGTGCCCACTACTGACAATCTCCATTCCAGCTCATCCCAAAGATGCTTGGTGGGGTTGAGACATTAAATTCCTCTACCTTACTTTGTGAAGCAGATTCATTTTAGGTCAGAAAGTGGGTTTCTGCCACAGAGTTTAAATCATAAAGTGTCCAAAATGACTTYGCTGAAGAATTAAAACTTCAAATCGTAGATCAATGGCCTAACCCAAACCCTGATTGAAAACCTAAGTTCAACAATTACCAGGTGTGCCTAAACAGTTTTGTTCATATAAAGTAGATTACAGTGAGTTTCCTGAGTTAATACATTTTAAGGAGATGTTCTGCTCACCTCAACCAGTCTGGACGGCTTGTGGCTGACCTCAGTCTTGTTCAGAGGAGCGAGCTGCTGCACCAGGTTRCGGTTGTTGGTGAGGGCCCTCGTGAGCCTGGCAAATTTTGTCCATCCTGTCCAAAACACAGAATTTTATCAATATCAAATGTGCTGGAGCGTCATCTTTAGTAGCGTAGCATTTCCAGTGCTGTGCAGAAGTGATGAGTCGTTCCTCCTTTCTGTATACTGCTTCCAAAGTGGTCTTAATCAACAGATCTTCAGGCTTCTTGGAGGTGTTTTACAATCTTATGAGGTCTTTCGGGGGTGTGGGGGGGGGTAATAATAAATGGTGTTATTGTTTTCATTTTCCACAATAAAACCAGTCAAACGGCCTCTTCCCCATGTGGGCCTTTTGTCCTTTTCTGTCCGTGAAAAGTCTCAGTGGCCCTTTAATCCCCAGGGAAGTGGCCCCCCGCACAGACCCTGAGAAAGCTGCGTTCACTGACCTGAACACSCAACACCTGGACAGTTTTATGTTAAACACCAGGAGACAGATGTCTGTAAAAATCACTCATGTGAACTGAAGAGTTGTGGATTCACTTCGCCCTCRTCTGTCGGACTCTCTCCGGTTTGAGACGGACCCTCACGTTTCAGCCTAGAATACTAGTTTGGTTAAAGCCCGCTCACCTCTGGCTGACTCGTCGTCGATGGGCTGTTTGAAAAGCGTGATGTCTCTGAAGGTGCAGAGGAAAAGCACCACCTTGTCGTTTTCATTTCGGATCGGAGCGATCTGCATGTAAAGCCATATGGGTGTTCCTGTTGAAAACAAAAAAAAAAAAACATGACGAGTTTTTTTATAGACAGCAAGTGAAAAGGAGACTCCGGTAAAAAAAAAAAAAAAAAAACATGACGAGTTTTTTTATAGACAGCAAGTGAAAAGGAGACTCCGGTAACTAAGCAAACGTCCCTTATATTTGTGTTATTTTGAGACAGGGTGTTGTGATACTCACTGTTCTTTGCATAGAGAAGCACTTCATGAAAATTCGACTCGTGGCTGTCAAACGTTTGTCTGATTTTTTCGATCGTCTTTCTGTCCGTCAGGTCACCATACATGAAGCTGGAGAAGAAGATGTAACATGAACTTTTCTGTAGATGAAAATGCGCTGTGGATTTTGTTTCTGGGTTTCTTCTTTGGTTTTGTGAACGTCTGTTAAGTTCTGTCTGTGTTTGTTTTATCAGTCAGTGTTAATTATTTTATGTGATGCCTTTGGTTTTAGTCTTCTGTTGCTTTGCTTCTTTTGTCTTTTCCATCAGGATATATTCTGTCTGGTTCAGGAARTTGTGATCGTTCTTTTCTTGGATTATTTTTACACTTATCAATGTTGGTTTTTGGATTTTTATCAAATTTATTTAAGTTTCTGTTATTAAAGTTTATGTTTGCTATTTGCTGCCTTGGGTTTGAATTTGAGTTTTCCACTTTTACCAAACTCTGTCAACAAACTCATTGTTGGACATTATCTGGTTAATATTAGAGCTCAAAAATTGTAGTTTATRAGGTCTATTCTGTTTCTGTGCCTCTTACATCTCAATCGAGACATCATGAACACAAGTATGTTAAAAACTAAACAAGAAAAGACAAAACATAGATTTTCAGAAACCAACTCCAAGTTAAGTTTAAGCCCAGAACAGGACAAAACTGAGGCTCAAAACCTTGAAAACTCCATTATTGACATATTTTATACATGTCTTTATGCAAATGTGTGCATTTAATTAGTACTATTGTACATTTTSTGCTATGGTTAGATAAAGCTAAACCAGTTCCAATTATAACCTTAAAAATAAAGTAAAACAATCTTTGGAAAGATATGTCTAAAGGATTTTTTGTATCAATCCTAAGTGACTGAATTACTGCTTTTAAGATAAAATAATTAAAAAAAACTTGCAAGTGGGCAGGGTAGTTTTATTTTAGAAACCAATTTCTGGTTGTTTAGCAGTACTATAATTTAGAGCTCTGTTATTAAT
>NW_013952444.1:2176448-2178039 GCF_001266775.1 Austrofundulus limnaeus
CCAAAGATGTGGTTCAATGTATGTATGTGGAATGACTCTCCTCTATTACCAAACGTTCTTTTAGCTCAATATCGTATAAAATGAGTTATAAAAGAGCTGTGGCAGCCATCTTGAATCAAGCTGAATTCAAATGTTTATCAGCTGTGGATCTAAATCCAATCATTACTYTGTGTGAGTTTCCATAAAAGACGTTCACTTATTCTGCTAACAGACAAAGAAATGAAAATGRATTTTCAGCTGTGGCTTTGCACCCAGGTGAAGCACAACTCGTACCTGCAGGTGCTGCTCTTGTGCATGACCTCGGATCTGTGATACCCCGACAGCTTGCAGAATCCATCGTTGCTGTAAACCACCGGCCACTCCACGATCTGTGCGTTTCCCAACAGGAAGCTGGTTTCTGAGTCACAGCAGTGGAAAAGGTAAGACTTAATTACATTCGAGAAGTCAACCGCACCGCATCTTCACACCTGACCTGCAGGAAAACTGGAATAAAAGAAAACCTCAGTGAAAATTCAAACACMACGGAAGCAGAAAGTGTGTGTTTTTAACCCTCATCTGCAGGGGCGGAGCAAGAGGGGTGGCCGGGGTGGCAAGTGCCACACCTGGCACCTGATTGGCCACCCCAGGTGCCACCCCCAAATTATTATTTCTTTAATGCTACATTTAATAACAAATTCTTTGATCCAGGATGAATTTACAAACTAACGCCAACTTGGTAAAAAAAAAATTAAAACTGCATCGTTTTTAGTTTGCTGACGATGCAATGAATCCTGGGACATCTTCTGCCAAGATGGATACTCAAATGCAGCCTTCTTTTTCAGGATTTTGGATCTCACAGATTAGGACAGCCTTTGGCAGTGATGTAAGCAGCCAACAAATGCACACTCAGGAGGATGCAGCCCCTGAATTGAGACACAACGATGTGCACTGCTATGCAGATTCTTTGGTGTCTATCTTGGATTTTGTGTTTGCRTTAAGATTTTGTTAAAGATTGTACTTGGCTACCAATATGTAAAATTTCAACTGTATGTTTAATTAAATAGCTAATTTTTGGTCCTTTGTAAAATGGGCATTAGCATTAGCAGTTAGCTTAAATTAAGATTAGCAATCAGCATGAGTTTGGGATTGTTCTTAGCTTCATCGCAACAAATTTTAGCGCAATAAGTCCTAAAATTGCTGATTTATATCTATGTAAAGTTAGCTGTGGTGGCCATGTTGATGTTTTTTATTGTTTTTTAGAATTTGGTAAAGACTGTTTTGGCTATTACTAATTTTCAGTTTTGTTTGTCTAAAATGAACTGAATAACAGCTTTTTGTAAAATTAGCATTAGTCGCAAGCTTGAAATTCTGACTATCATTCATTTTGGATCATTCTTAGCTGCGATCACGCAAAATTTTAGCTCCACGTTTCTTAAAACAGCTAAATAGGAGACATTTAAAATTAGTTGTGGCAGCCATCTTTAATTTTTAAATCAAGAGTGCTTTTTTTAATTTGTATGTGCTCCCTCTAGCAGAGTGGTTCCCAAACTTTTTGTCTTCTGGCCCAGAAAATATCCATGGCAAAAACTTGTGACCCCAAATATTACTGGTC
>NW_013952444.1:2178079-2179755 GCF_001266775.1 Austrofundulus limnaeus
TTTCAGGACCCCACCTTGATGTTTTGGGACCCCACTTTGGGTCCCGACCCCAACATTGGGAAACACTGCTCTAGAATACGCCTCGGGCACCGTTTGCAAAAAAGTCTAGCTCTGCCTCTGTTCATCTGTGGTAAATTATAGAAAAACCTTTGCCTAAACTGCATCAATTTTAAATGAAAATAGTTATAATGAGCTAACTCTAACTTGTCACGTGTAATCGARACAATAAGCAAAGTCATCAATATTTTACGGAGCCGAGACGAGACGTGGGGCAGAAATATTTGCTGATGAAGGGTTTGTGTTCCAGCTTTAATGCAAATGAAATATTGATAGAAGCTGAAAGTTCCTCACAACCGCTAAGATGCAGTCTGGAGACACAGTAAAAATCATTCTTACACATTTGAACTGCACAGCACTTCGAAAAATGGGTAAATTTGAAGGATTAACAGTAAAAAAATCCAATAAATTAGCAAAGGTTTATTCATCTGGTTTCTCTGAGGCATGTTAGACAAAAATGGCTGAATTTCAGGTGATCTTCTCAGTTTGTGTTTTAATAATGAGCAGAACAAACAGTTTGCTGGCATTTCATTCATGGTGCGTGTCTTTCTCACTGTCTGAACCTGCAGTAAAACCTCCTCGGTCTCACGTGCACTTCCTGTCAGCCTCCCGCTCAGACTGTCAGTCTGCCAAACACACATTTAACAGCAGCATCACTGAAAGCTCTGCCGAGGATCGTACGAGCACAAGCAAATGTTAGGTAGGACAAAAAGGAATCMAATGGTTGTAATGGAAAGAAAGAAATTATACTTTGTAAAATATACAAGTCCTGTTCTTGCAGCAACGACTGCATGTTCTTGTACCAAATATGAGCTGCATTGTTTCTGTGAACACATTTRTTACTGTCTCAAATATGTGAAATCTGCACTTAGATGGTATTATGGATGATTTTATCACTGAACGTATMATCTTTCCAAACAGATCTAATAAAATACCTTGTGTTTCGCAATTATTTKTCTGAAACAAAGCAACACAAAGCACCTGGATAGCCAGGGTTCATCCTTATAGTGCAAATCTTTTACTTTCTGACCAAAAAAATAAGAGTTTCAGAGACTTAAGATGACAAAAATTGCCTGCTGAAAACAAAAAAATGCCACCAGTTAGCCAAATAAACAAGGACTATCCAATAATTATCCAATACATAATACAGAAGATAWTTGATCTCTTTTATAGACTATTATCTGATCCCAACCTGGGAACCTCTTTTCAACACACAGAGTAAAGTTTGGACCTGTTTTTATCCTCATTTAGAACTAAATTTCTAGAATGGACACAAGTAAAACCAACAGTAGAGAAAATGCTGACAATACGATTTTAATTCAATTTTAATGATTTGATTTTRCTCTTACCTTGATGAAACACAAATCTGATCAAAGACTTTGACCAAAATTATTTGGAAAAGAAGATGTAAGTTTTTTGTTTTATTTATGCTCTCACAATAAGATGTCACTTAATACCAAACAATCTGAACACCAACTCTCACTTTAGATGTAAAAATATATTTAAATAAACCAATACTTTTTAAACTGCTCAATAAACACACTGAAAGTGTTAAAACAACATTAAATTCACATGAGACTTACACACACACACACACACACACACACACACACACACAC
>NW_013952444.1:2180497-2181705 GCF_001266775.1 Austrofundulus limnaeus
CACACACACACACACACACACACACACACACACACACAATCATGTTGAACCCTGCAATAAATATGAGTAAAGTCCTTTCAACATGTTTAAACAAATTTATGCACGAGCAACAATCATAAAGCACAGGCGTCAAGTTGGAGATCAAGCTTTTGTTGCATTTTATGTAGAGATTACAAAATAAATTGAGTTTTAAAGTGTAGCTCATAATAATAATAATAATAATAATAATAATAATAATAATAATATTCTACATAATTTTCTGTTTCAGTGCTTGAAGTTAAAAATGTTTTTGAACTAAAATTAATAATAATAATAAAAATAATAAAAAATCAGCATCAGTTGGTTAAAACTCACCGCTGGAGCGCCGGACTATGTTTTCCAGGAAAGTGTTCTGCGGAGCCACCAGTCCCCTCTTCCCCCCATGCATGGTGCAGGAGTCCGGCCAGAAACTCGGTGCTGAGAGGAGGAAGAGGCTCTGCTGGTTCTAAAACCGTCCCATCCCTGCACACTCTGCGCACAGCAGTCTGATCAGAACCGCGGGAGTCCCAGTTCGCAGCAGTGGTACCAGCAGGTCCGGGTGGGGCTTACCAAAATAAAAGCCTCATCCCAGAAGTAAAGTTTCGACTTGGAGATAAGCTGAGTCCATTTTCACTTCCATCTAGGGCCGACACTGGATTATTAAAAGCACTTATAGTAGCATTAGTTGAAAATATAAATATTTGTTTCATTTAAAAATAACATAAAATCTAGCTCCTCTGAATAAGGACAACTTGTGAAAAACTGATCTCAACACTTAGATGCATAATATTATTTTTGTTTGTTTGTTTGGTGTAATCCCATATTACTGTTTTATTCTTTTATTTAGTCTCTGCAGCACTACCTGTGTCATCCTTTGAAACATTTTATTGAACCATCACGATGTAACAAGCAAAGAAAAAAATACCCTCATTTTCTACAAAGTATTTTAGCCTAAATGTTAAGATAACTTGCCAAGCTGTATAAGTATATCTGTTATTGATGATGTTTATACCACTAATTCTAATGTTTTTTACAGCTCTCTACAGGTATAATTTTTTTTTCTTGTGATTAACCTCCGATGGACTTTTATTTTGAAGGAAACTCCTCTCATCCTGTCATGTTGTTCTGTTTTCATTATTTCTAACTTTAAACAAACAGCCACTTGCCTGGAACTTGTACACATTTATAAA
>NW_013952444.1:2181833-2191417 GCF_001266775.1 Austrofundulus limnaeus
TTATGGAACTGATGCAATTCTCAATATTGGCCAGTAGGGGGACATGTTTGACCGTGTTGGACATTAAGCGGTCAAAATTCTTTGAACAGAAGAAGAAGTCGGAGAAACGTTTTGCGGTCTGACGCAGTTAGCTGGAGTCTGTTGTATGAATTAGCGCTACATATCATGATGTAATGGTTATCTGTTGCGGACTTTGGATGTTTCTGTCCAGTACGACCACTCCTCCCTTCAAGGTCGGTACTTTAAACGCAGGAAACATAAATTAGAGAAGTTCTGTTCCGACCTGCTGAGCTGAAAGTGCTTTTCTGTTGTATTTTTTAGGGAATGAATCGGCCGCCAAAGAGCTACACTCCTGCCTAGCTTCCTCGATGTTCGTGTTTATTACGACAGGAAATAGTTAAAGTTGTAAACACACCAAACACAAACTGTGGATATATTTGCTGAACATGGCAAACGTGAATAAGTTCGTACAACTGTGTAATTATCTCCAAGACCCCTGCCATGTGGCGAGCTTTCAGAGACTATGCGGCGTGCAGGGGACATTTCCGGAGAAACGGASCGAGCCGGGCGACGGACCGCTGGATCCAGGCGGGCTGAGGAGGAGGGTCCCGCRCGGGGGACAGAGCTCGGGTGAAGGCGTGGGGAACGGGGATGCAGCCTCGCCGCAGAGTAACGGGATGCAGGAGGACAACAAGCCCGATGATGGCGCCGAGTCCACCAGAGCTAAACCCCTCCGGAGGAACTCCCTGACTGGGGATGTGGGTCAGGAGTTCCTGATCCACAACAAGCTCCTCTTCTACGTCTTCACGTTCGGAACTGAGCTGGGCAACGAGATGTTCTTCATCGTCTTCTTCCCGTTCCTCTTCTGGAATGTGGACGCCCTGGTCAGCAGGAGGCTCATCGTGGTCTGGGCCTGGAACTTGTTCGTGGGACAGTCCACCAAGGACATGGTCCGCTGGTCCCGGCCGGCCTCCCCTCCTGTGGTGAAGGTGGAGGTCTTCTACAACTCGGAGTACAGCATGCCCTCCACACACGCCATGACGGGGACAGCCATACCTTTCTGCCTCTTCATGCTGACTTACGGGCGGTGGCAGGTGAGCCTGTTGACGCTGAGCTGCTGACATGCACAACTGTCAAAAATTATAACAAGTGAAGCTTATTGTTTTTATTTTAGGAGGRTCATTGGTTGGGAAACATAGTGAAATGTCTTGTACAGGTGCAGGACTGTGCAGACACCTTTAAAGGGGCTCAAAAAAATTTAAGGGAAATATAAAAAAAGTAAAATAAACTAAAATTAATAGCATGAGCTGCTCAGTTTTGTCTCATCAGATCACTGCACCACTGATTCAAAGAAATGTTCTTTCTCAATAATATTTTGTGAGACAAGGTGACGTCAGTCCGACTTCACAATTTCTAGTTCCGCTGCAGCTGGAATACAGCAGAACACGAATAAATGCACATGTTGGCGTATTTATCRAGGCCTAAAAGCTGCAAATCTACAGGATCATCAGTCAGCATTTGTGTGTTTGAGGCAGAATCGACTTTTAAAAAGTTCTGATGACTAAACACCAGGTGCTGTATTTACCGCAGATGTTTTATTTCTTTCTGAGCCAGTCAGAGAGATTGTTTGAATAAAATAACAGAAAAAAATCCAAGCTTTTCTTTGGTGCACAGCTGAATCTGAAGGTGAAGCTTGCTTGTTGCGGCAAGGAGGAGTAGCATTTTTGCTATTCTAACCCATTAATAGTTCTYTCTGAAATCCCTTTAAAGCTTTTCAACATTTTTTTTAGTTTTTGTAAGGGTGTCAAAGTAAAGATAAGAACCAGAGGAAGTCGTTTGACATCCTAGTTTTCAAAATAAAAGCCCCCATTAGTGTCTGGGAATGTTTAAAGGCAGAAACCGCACTGTTTTTGCCCACTGGTGGAACAAAGACTGTTAAAGGGGCTAAAAGAGAAAGCAGGGGGAAAAAAGCTTTCATGTGGTGAATGTAACAAAAGATGGAGAAAGTTTGATTGTTTTCTTGGAATTGAAAGTCTTTTTTCAATTCCTGGAAAGCTTATCTTTGTGTCCAGTCTTGTTCAAAGAACAGCTGAATAAAAACTTTGTGCAACAACAGGAACAACAGCTTGCAGCAGGGAGGTAAAAGCATCGTTGTCCTAATTAGCAAAAATCCAACGTGATAAAATCGGACGAGAAAGTTGGATTGATTTCTAGAAGACCTCTTGGGAATGTTGTAAAGTAACAAGGTGCTCGGAAAATAATTATCAAAATAAAATTAAAAATGTTCAAACTCTGTTTGGCGCCAGTGTGGACATGTTCTGTGTTTTCAAACTTAAAAAAATACACATTTGCACTCTTTTAAAAATAAAATTTTATAATGAAACTCTTAAATGTCTAAAAGCTTCACCCGTTTGACTTTTCTCCATCGCTGCTTCTTGTGAACACACACACTCATTCTGATACAGCCGCATCATTTTAAAGATCATCCAGGGGAGAGGTGGATGAAAGCAGAAGTTGTCCGAATTGGTGGTAAGGCCCGTGACAGATGCATAATTAGGGAAGCAAAAATAAAAAATAAAAAGAGGAACAGATACAGAAAAATGCAGTGTTTGGATGGAAAGAAAGAAATCGTGCAGAAAAACAAAGCTGAAGATTAAAAGCAGGGAGGAAGAGTTTAGCACCTGAAATGAGTTTAATATTCTGAACGACGACAGCTGTTCGGTCTGACTCGGTCACGTTGGTTTCAACAAGTTTCCTGCAGGGTTGATGCTGTAGTTAACAACGGTGAGGCTGGAGGAATTTGAATCACTCCGCCCACCTTCTTTGTCCACAGCAACAAATGCTTGTGAATTTTATGCAACTATTCACGTTTCCGGAACRATAAACCCAACTGAGTATTGATTTCTCAACAAGCCTTGAATKCATTCGTCTTTAAAACCAGAGCTTGCATCTTTACTGACACAAATTATTTACACAAGTTCTCCTSTTACCCTTTGGTCTGGATGCCATTCAGCAGATCCAGAGATGTTAATCACTTTAAACCTGCAGCGTTGTTATTGTCGGTATGCTGATGATAGCATTAGTTTTAATACTCTGCAGAGTCAAAGTCTGACTTTTCACCCAGTGACCTTTACATTGTTTCTGTCAGAGACCGTCATCAAACAAATATTTAAAGTTTACAGTCATTTTTAAAAGTTGAYGGATAAATCTGACCAAATACATAGATAAATTAAACACATCGCTACATCCTGTTCTCATTAATGGTRTAGTGGGTTTTTTTTTTAAGGTCCTGGTTGGTTATTGTCAGTAGAAAATAGAAAAATAACGACGTTCTGCTCCTCTAACTCATCATCTATATTTGTATTTGCAAAGACTTGGATTTCTTGAGACACGATGTGCTAACTTGTGTTATTCTCTGCAGTATCCTTTCTTCCTTGGCTTTTGTGTGGCTCTGAGCTGGAGCATCCTGGTCTGCGTGAGCCGAGTCTACATGGGAATGCACTCTGTCCTGGTAAGGAGATTAAACAATAACTTTTAAAAAAAGTAAATTGAAATTTTTGTACGATGATGCTGCTTTTGGACTTCATGGGATTTTTATATTGTAGTTCGTGTTTTAAAAGTTAGCTTGTTAAGAGGGTTGTTTTGCAGGAAGAATGATGAAAATGGAGGATGCTCGACTTACATTTTTTTTTGTCTGTATTTTACTCGTTATTTAAACATAATTTATGTGAACAGATAAATTTGTCCTTTTCAACACCAGAGTTTCTTGGTAAAGTGGATGCAACCAGAGACCATAAACAAATGAAAGCCACTAGATAAGATTGTGTGRCCTGAAAACTGATTTGAACAGATAGTGTTTACAGTCAGCAGCTCACATGATATTTGTCCTAATAACTACAGYGAATATATTAGACTTAAAGGTGTCAGAGCGCCTCCTTCAGGACAGGAAGTGGCACAGTTTTTGTTCTTTTATTGCATAAGTTGAAACTTTATTGATAAAACTAGTAAAACACAGCAGATATTTGTGACCATCATACCGAAATGAGGATTAAGTCAAATTTGGTCAAAATGACCTACCGGTAACTACATTTTCAGATTTGTGGCTTTAAAAGCTACATTTTGATACCTGGATCATTCTGATATCTAAAGCTTATCCAGAGATATGACTTAATTAGTCTTGTTGGTTACAATAATACATTAATATTTGATCTGAATCCTAATTTTATGTAAATTTATTGAGTGATTTTTGATGTCAATATAAAGAGGAAACCTCAAATATTTGTATATTAAGATTTCCCAGTTGGAAAGAAACAAAAACATTGCTAGCTCACGGAAAATTTAAAAATTTTAAGGCGTTTTTCCTCAAAATCATTTTTTTTTTTGCTACTGCTAAAAAAATGCTTCAAAAAATTGTTAGGATTATATTTTAGACAGTTCTTTCAAACGATACATTGATAAGGCACTAGTTCATTATATTTTGACAAAATGCAATTTTTGTACACTTTTAAATCAAAACCCTATCTGCCTGTTTCTCCACATTCCACYTTTGGACTTAATCCTYGTTTTGATGTGATGGGTCACACTGTGGCTTTACAGTGATATGTTTGTTTTTCAGGAGGTGATCACTGGCTTYCTGTACAGCCTCCTTGTTCTTGCCTTCTTTCACCCGCTGTTGGAGAGGATCGACACCTACTACATGACGGACCACTACGCGCCRCTCATGATCATCGTGTCACACGTGGGCCTGGGACTCGTGGCGTTCTCCCTGGATTCGTGGAGCACCTCTCGGGGCGACACGGCTCAGGCGCTGGGCACCGGTGCGGGCGCCGCCCTGGCCACCCACGTGAACTACCAGCTGGGGCTGCTGCTGGACCCAGCGCTGTCCTCGCTCCCTCTGACTGTACCCCCGCTCACCACAGGCCTGGTGCTGCGCTCGCTGCTGCGCTTCTTCATCGGCGTGGCCGCCCTCCTCGTCACAAGAACGGCCATGAAAGCGGTGACGGTTCCGTTCTTGTGCCGGTTGTTCGGGCTGCCCCTGGACGACGTGAGACGGGCGCGGCAGCACATGAAGGTGGAGCTGCCGTACCGTTACATCGTCTACAGCGTGATGGGCTTTGTCTGTGTCTGCTTTGTGCCTGCCATCTTCATGATCCTAAACCTCGCCTGAGTGTTTATGAGCAGACTGTTGTGTGACAAGGCGAAGGCTGACGGCATTTAAAAACATGCTGCTCATTTTAACACAAAATAACAAAACAAAAGGTTTTGCACAGAGTTGCCGAATTAAAGGATAATTGATGATATTTTAATATTCTCAAATTCCAAAGCACTAAAACTAAACAAAATAAAAACACACCTAAAGGGCTGTACTATGGAACAATTTCAACAAAGCTGAGCTTTCTTTCTGTTAGCTGGCTTAGTAAAACCTAAAACTGCTAAGATAAAGGATCCAGAGTCAGTGTTCTGGTAGGGTTTCACAAGTCATTTGATGCTTCTTCAGTTCAAAGTGCATTGAAATAGTTCAAGGCAACGAAACGCTCGCGCTGACACTTTATTCAAAAAAAGCTGTAAGTGTGCTTTAACTAGATTAAAACCATTGTTGCTACAAATAAGACAAGAATTGAACTCTATAGAAAGCTGCTGTTTAGTCATGACTATAGTTTTACACTTCTTCACTTGAAACCTGAGAGGTTTATTACTCTCCGACTTTGTCCCATGCTTGTTATCCWTCATAGAAGGCAGCCTGTGACGATCAAAGGTTTTATAGCACCTGGTAGTCTCCCATCCTTGTTCTAACCAGGTCTGATCCTTATCTTCCAAGATCAGATGAGATCTGSTGCRTTCAGGACGGTATGGCTGCAACTCTGTTCCATAATAATGCAAAAATCAGTCCAAATCCATTAAATAACCTGCATTGTTTCATTAATAWATTATAAGATCAATATTAGGATACTAGTGAGTCTAATAAGAACAAATTTAGCAACAAATCCAAAGTATGAAAACATAAAAATCTCATTCTACATGATMAATAGCTGTGTTTCAGTTCAGGGGTTGCTGCCCAAGTGGACAGCTGGAAGTCATTCATGTTGGGTGCATTAACTGAGATAAGATAGGTCCTGTCCCGTTACTCGCACTCCCACCCTTGTGCACTTCAAATGTGCGTTCAAGTTGAAAGGTTTGAGTGAGTAGTGTGTCCCACATTCTCCACATCCGCCCTTCGCCCCGCCCATTTTGGGTACTATTTACGCCCTTACACGAAGTTCGCATTTTTACGGACTTAGGCGAAGTGTATTACCCACAATTCATCGCTGTGTGTGATGTTTTAAATTAAAAGGCAGAAATCTGGCAATGACCACTGAGCAGCTTCCAGTTTAGTGGTGGCAGTAATGCACTTAAATTAGCCTGCCAACCACCTATAAAACCAAAAGAAGGACTTGTAGGAGTTAGTTCTCATACTCTGACGTATAAGCCTCCTTTGCTTCATGTGCTTTCTTCTCCTAAAAACAATTGTTTTTTGTACCAAAACTGACTGGTTGGATGTAGCAGTTATGACGCAGAGGCGCAAGTCAATGACGTAATTGGTACTGTCCCAATTCTCAATTTTTTTGCACACTTGTAACCTGTGCACTCAAACACTTATGTACAGTACACTTCAACTGAATCCACACTTCACAGAGGGGCGTAGAATCTCATTGCTGGAAAAAAATGCTGAAACATATTTAAAAACAAATTCTTTGACCCGTGAAAAAAACAAACAAAAAAATTCAGCCATCTTTGTTTTTCTGTTGAGCTTGCTGATGGTGCAGTGATACCATYGGCCAACAAATGCCTCCAATGAGCTTCAACACCTGAAATGAAACACGGCTGGTTTTGTACAGTTCTGCTGAAGAGCCTGACATAAAATCTACAAGTTTTTTGATTTTGACACAAATGGCGGAATAACGGTGCGTTCACACCRAAMGCGATTTCAGCATCAGGAGCATCAGGTTTACATGCRAAGTCTATGGTGGACRCGCTTCAAGCARCGTCGGGAAGTGCTGCGGCGCCTCAAGCGCGATTAGAGCAGCGCGATTTGAACGATCTGAGCGTTCAACGCGCTGAGGCGCAAATCGCTGAAGTTAGAAAATCTGAACTTTTGCAGCTCGACGCACCGCATCAACCAATCAGAGAGACTCCACTGTGTGACGTAGTGACATATTTCCCGACAGGACAGTTTACTGAATGATGTCCACTAACCTGAAACAGATGGAGAGGAGCTCTTTAGCTGAAATCGAGTGCCTGCAGTCGGTGTCCTGACAGGAGATATCCTCACCAATGCGTGGCAGCGGCTCATCAGACTGGACTCGGGACAAAAATAGTCCTGAAAGCGAGCTGTGAGCCTCTACTCTGAATTATCTGGTGAATTAATTATGAATTAATTATCTGRTGAATGTGACACGCTCTTGCTCTCTGTAAATAAAGCAAAGCCACTTCCTCGTCCGACATTAAACAGAGCCCGACAGAGGAGGGAGGGGCGGGGAGGCTGTTGCCGTGCAGCGCTTCAAGAGCTGACCTGCGTCTGACCTCAAAGTGCACAAGTGACCAACTTGAAGCGTTGGATGCGATTTTGAAGCTGAAATCGCRTTCGGTGTGAACGCAGCATAAAAGTTTTTGATCGTATCAAATTTCAAATCTATCATAATTGATAGWATTTCTCATATTTCTCATGCTGAGAATCATGTTTTAGTCAAACAAAGACTTTTTATGATTTAAATCCACTGACTTTGTAACAAAAAGATTCAGTGCTAAAAAGAGCTAATTAGGAATTAAATTAGGAAAATAAAAGGTCAACATTTGATTGACGTCTCTGTTTCACATTGGTCTTTCAGGCGATGGTGGAAATTTAAATTGTTTTTTAAGTTGGTAACAACTTCAGCTTGTTGACATTACAGTACGTCAATGATTCAGTCTGATTTGTTTTATCTGGAATCAGGAAATAAAATTAACAAACAGGTTGGGCTTCAAACAATTTAATCAAAGGTCTGAACCCATCTTGTGTTCTCGTAGTAATAGCCAGGATCAAATAGTCTCGTTAATAAAATTATAAAGTGTTTGACACCTTAATTGTCAAGAGAACAATTGCTATAATTTATATAATATTATWAACATGTATTCAGCCAAAATACAAAAAAAAAGCATTTTTCATTCTAAATTTATTATTTTTTATYATATTATTGGATTAACAAGAGCATACACCATTTGTTATAATTGTTTCTTTATGAATTMTTATTTGCGACTAGATTTTAACGTTTACAGAGAATCCTTTTGACTCGTCCAACAACCTCCTGAGTGCTGAGATTAACACTGGTTTGCATTGTTTGTTTGATTTAATGGTTGTATCAAATACAATGTCATCTATTTTATCCTTTAAAATCGACCACTTGTCACCGTATGGGAGTGTTAACTGAATCTTTGGAAATGCAGCKTGTATCAGATGTACTGTGTGATTATTGTACATTTTATGAATTTGTCATAATAAAGAGGAGTATTTTATTGGACATTTTTAATGCTCCAAGTATAAATCAAAACACAAGTGACTTAAAGTCTGATTTTGCTATTTAAATGAAAAAAAAAAAGCCTTTAAATATATATTTAAGTTTTGAAGCACTTACGGAAATTAATGAATCATTTTGTGATTTATGTAGTTTTGTTGTTTTTTCTCTGTTTTTACATTATAACATTTCATCACAGATTTTTCTCCAGTATTATCAGTGGCGCACAAGTTATTTCTACTCTGACATAATCATTTGAACAGCAAAAATAATGGACAATACTTTTGATAAATTTTTTCAGCACTCTGATTTTATTTGAACCATAACTGTAGAAAATAAATGATTTTCTTTTTGTTATTTTATATTCCAAAGACATTTCAGTTTACCTTTATTTAGAATAGTATATAAGAACTTTGCCTTTTGAACCTTTGCTGTTGTATCTGTAATTTGTAATGTTATAATGGTTGATTCTGTTATTGAAAGCAAAATATTCTTTATCAGTTTTTGTCATAAGAGCACATAGGTCTGCTATTATTCTGTTGTTCCTTGTTTGTCCTTCATATAAGATTACCAGGTGTGTTTACTGAAAACATAAAAAATTAAAATGTTTTTAAAAAATCCATGTCTTTGCAACCAGTTTATTATGTTATTTTTTCATTGATTAAACTAATTTACAGGCATGCTTTTTACTAGTAAGTCAAATTACCAAGTGTGTTAAATAGTTTTAAGCCTAAAATATGTTTTTGTATTCATCTACTCCAAAATCCCTTAATGCCATTAAAGACACTAATAACTTTTGTAATAATTATTTAATATTGAACAATAACTCAAGATTAAATCGTAGAGACAGTTTTAAATATCTAATGTCACAATTTGATTCAAACACTTGTCACTCTAATGCATGAAACCTTAAAAAAGCCTGATCTTTATCAGAATAATGAATCACATGAAGTTAAATCACAGGGAGAGAAAGGCTGAATAAAATAATTTACATTTTTGCAATTAGTGAACAGAATTTTATGATGATATTCGATTAAATGTTAGTATCTTTAATTT
>NW_013952444.1:2192328-2194308 GCF_001266775.1 Austrofundulus limnaeus
GTCCTAATCCTCTCGTAATATAGCAGTTGAGTACATATTGTTGGAGTATAAGTAATGAATCAACATCTGTTTCAAGCTTTTATTTTGAAAAATAGAAACGGAAACCAGACAAACCGGAAGTTYGTAGTTTATCAGCAGCTGACCAAAACATTTGATTTTCACTGAAGCCCACGGTGAAAGGGGAAAGTAGCAGTGCAGACAGCAAGAGTACAAGTGAGTCACGAGTTTAAACCGCGTTCTTAGCTTCGTTACAACAAGAAAACAAGAAGTATTTTCATAAAAATACGATAAACTTTGAAACTGCCCTTTGCTAAGTGCTGTTATCGCTCGCCGGTGTTACCAGTCTGTTGGTCTCATCAGCGCCAGTCACTCGAGGAAGTTAATTTTTTTCCTGACCTTTTAAAAAAATCGGACAACACATGAGAAGTTTTAACTTGGAGGGKTGCGAAATAATAGTTTCCTGCAGATGCCTCGTCAGGAGAACACCAAGGGAAGAGGGACAAAAAGGTAAAAATGAATGTGGTTTGATAATTAGAACTGAAAACTTAACAATCATGTTATTCTTGTGATTTTTATTTTATTTTATTGTTCTTAGATTTCTAGTATTGCAAAAACTTGCATCATGCTCGGAAAAAAGAATGAATGTTTCAACATACTTCTGTTTTGTTTTGTGTTTTTAACTCAGACCAAAACTAGACTGGAGGTTTGTCCAGAGGTTCTGCAGCATCCAGAGGGTCCTGTTTCCATCATGGACCAGTCAAAGTGTCCTGATGTTCGGGACGCTGCTAGGTGTAACCCTAACAGGTAAAAAAAAAAAAAAAAAGCTGCAGTTGCTAAATGTTTTGCAATAAGGAAGTTGTTACAATTTTCTCGACAAAAGGGAACAAATGAAAATAATCAGGTCAAACTGGCTTTAAAATGCTTTGTAAAGCTGCAGCTCTTTGAGACCTTTAACTCATGTCTCAGTGTTGTTTTACGAGTCTGTCTTTGAAAAATGCAACTTTTTTTTTTTTTGCCATCAGAGCAGCTGATCATTTACCAGGTGGGTGTCCTCCCCAGTCACTTCTACAACGTGCTCGCAGACAAAGATTACCCCGGCTTCAGGAGTCTGGTGGGAGCGGCCATGGTGCTCATTTTGCTGAACTCCTCAGTAAGTTGATGTGACAGCAAGTCACACAGGATAAAGATCTTTTGATGGATTCCATTGTTTCACCCCAGAATTYGCCCGCAGTCAGCTGTTTGTTCCTTTGATCCCTTTTCTTTGTCGACAGCTTTTGATCGGTTTAAAGTCTACAGCCGACACAGCCGTCTAGCTTTATGGCAGTCAGTTTTAGACAATAAGTACTGTACCTAAAACATGGCATTTGTCTATAAAAACTTTACAAGGTCAGCTTGACATGTTTGTTTTGTACTTTTACACACTTCATCAAAGATTGTGTTTCTTTAAATTTTCTGGTCATTTTGGATCACAGCATAAAATGCACACAGTTTCGATGTTTTTGTGTTGTTGTTGTTGTCACAGCTGAAGAGTCTGGACCAGTACATTTGCAACCAGATGTATGTGAGCTGGAGGAGGACGCTGACTGAGGACCTCCACTCGGCCTACTTCCAGGGCAGAGTCTATTACATCCTCAATGTGCTCCGAGAGGACATCGATAACCCGTGAGCAGTTTATTGTGTTAGCATTATTCAAATGATAATGAAGGAAATTTTGTGACTAATTAACTGAATTTTAGATCAGTGTTAAATTTTACACTTTGTGATCAAGCTGCAGTCTTATGCTTTAAATGGAGTCTCTTTGAATGTGTCCCACTCTCTTAACGTCGACAAAGCTTGTTTTAAGATTCCAATGTCTGACGTCATAGACTTGAATATAGATCATTAGACTGAGCCCCGCCCATCCCGTCCACTGGTAGTGTCTGTGACAGCATGGAGGATCAGAAACAGACCAAACAGGGCAACAGTTCACAGCCTCCATAG
>NW_013952444.1:2195531-2198070 GCF_001266775.1 Austrofundulus limnaeus
TGACATTATTTAAAAATTAAATACATTATATAAACTGTAAAATATTAATAATAATAATTGGTTTAATATTTTTACTAATAGTTTTTCATGATTTCTACATCATCAGCCCTTTTTTTCTGCTCTGTTGTCAACATGTACAGTAATGGGAAATCCACACTCTTGACTGTTTTGTGTTAGCCGTTAGCTTCACCAGCCGATCACATGGTCGTGGTTTCTGCGCACTCCAGCTGTTCTATAGAACCTCCTTGTCTACGTGAAAGTTACCGCCCCCCAGGGGCTGTGACCAGGAAGTTAGGTTTATGTACATAAAACTTCAGAAGAGGAGGATGATTCATCATTCTTAYAGGGTTGTTATTGTTCTGATAAAACCCAAGGCCTCAAACTACAAACGCAAAAAGGCTGCAGACTTATTCCCACTTCCAATTATTGATCAGGTTTTCATACAACAGTATTTAAAGAGTTAGCATCATAGCTGGCTGTGTGTTGTGATTGGCTCTCGGCCACAAACGCACCAAACATTAGAGCGTTATCCGTACATTTGACTTGCTTGTGTCCGCTGTGGCAGCCATCTTGAATTGTGTTGGCTCCAGATGTTAAGTTCAGTTGAACGTTCAATGATTTTTTTTCTCACCCTGAATGTTTTGTTAAAATGCATTCAGTAGTTCATGAGATATTTGCTAACAGACAAATAAAGGTGACTTTGATGGCAAAATTTTACAGAAATCTGTGGGATTCAGTCTAGTCTCAGTTACCACACCAAAATGTCTGTGTGTGCATAATCATTTTACCTGTTAGCAAAATATCATGAACCGCTGGACACATTTTAATGAAACTCMAAGTAATCATTTACAGCTGATTAACCTGTGGAGTCGATTCAAGATGGCCGACGTAACTCGTACAGTTGTACAGATATGAAGCTAACACTTGGTGTGGTAGTAGCTGAGGTTTATCCCCATCCCGCACTCCGAGCAGTTTGTGTGTTACCTTTGTCTCGCAGCGACCAGCGGATCAGTCAGGATGTGGAGAGGTTCTGTAAGCAGATGAGCACCATGGCTAGCCGTTTGATCATCTCGCCTTTCACCATCTCCTACTACACCTACCAGTGCTTTCACAGGTCAGTGACACGACGCTGGGCTACGACTAACTGTGCCATCAAAATATTACACRGCTTTAACCAAGTGAAACCAAAAGTATTAATTTGTCCTATTTTTTAAATAAAATAGCAGCACGACGGCTCAGTGGTTAGCATTGATGCCTCACAGCAAGAAGGTCCTGGGTTTGATTCCCAGGCCTCCCTTACAAGAGAGATCTCAGAGGGATTTGCCTGATTAAATAAATGTGCTTTGCCTGAAAACTGAAAAAAAGCACCTCTGTTTTTGTTGAGATAGAATTTTAAGTATTAATTTGTGGGGTTTAGTTTTCTAAAGGTTTAATGTTTTATTTGTCTTTTTAAAGGAGGTAAACCCCAAACAAATGAGGTGTCTTTGCTTTGCAGCACCGGCTGGATCGGTCCCGTGAGCATCTTTGGATACTTTGTTGTCGGAACGATCGCCAATAAGATCCTGATGGGCCCGATCGTGTCGATCCTGTTTGAGCAGGAGAAACTGGAGGGAGACTTCAGGTGAACCTTAGTTCTGTTTACATTCTGTGTCAAGTGACAAAAAAAAACAACACACAAGTACGTGTGTGATGGTGGTAACAACACAGGAGTCGGGCCTTTTGCCAGCTTTAGTTAACGCAGCTCCTCCCGGTGTTTACAGTCGAGGAAACAAGTGTTTTGTAAAAAGGAAGTAACTGGATGTTCCCTCAGAGCCTTCGAACAACACAGGATGTGCTTCAAGTTCAGTTTTTGTTTCTAAAGTTGAAACATCGGACTTTGTGTCGAAACAACTGGAACAAGTTAAAAAGCTTGAATCACATCATGTTATAGCAGTGGTGGGCACAGTTCTCCAAAACACTAATAAGGGAACTCATTTCTTGATTAGTGCTTTAGGGCTTTTGCTATTTTTTTTAATTCATTAGTGGATTAGCACTTGCTAAATTTAGAAGCACTGACTGAGGTCTTTAAATGTTATTGATCAACATTATTGTTCACAGCTGACGGTGAAAGCTGTCACACATTTCATATGTGTGTCACTTATCTACAAGGTCACGTGCCAAACTCAAGGCCCGCGGGCCAAATGTGGCCTGCGGGTGACTCCCATTTGGCCCGGCAAGGGCATCAAGCGACAACTTTCTGCACACAGTAAATATTGTCTTATGTTGACTGAAGAATATTTCATGTGTCAACTGGATTATATTAGTGCTTTAGAATTAGCTTTTGCTACATTTTTCAGTGCATTAGTGCTTTAGAATTAGGGAACCTAAATATTTGAGTTAGTGCTTTAGGGTTAGTGGAACTAATATTTGTGACCCATCACATCGAAACAAGGATTAAGTCCAAAAAGTTATATGGAGAAATAGGCAAATACAGTGGTTTGCAAAAGTATTCATACCCCTTGAACTTTTCCATATTTTGTCACATTACAACCCCAAACAT
>NW_013952444.1:2198504-2201983 GCF_001266775.1 Austrofundulus limnaeus
GTGTGTGTGTGTGTGTGTGTGTGTGTGTGTGTGTGTGTGTGTGTGTGTGTTTGTGTGTGTTTGTAGACACGTCTAAGAAAAAGGTCAGAGCTATCGCTGCAAAAAGTGTCCATCTAACCAAGTCTTTTCATCTTATATCCAGCCAAAAATATATTTTTGTTTTGTTTTGAGGCTTCTATACTAAGCAAGAGCAGAATGTGTTAAATTATTTATCTCATCAGCCTGGAAGTTTTCATTGTTTTATTCCATTAGCAGATTATTTCACTTAATTTCAGAAATTTGTGACGATTCAGATTCAAGTTAAGTGAAATAATCCCCAAACCTTAAAAAAAATATATCCAGGCTAACAGGATAAATAATCTAACATATTATAGAATAGAATAGAATAGAATAGAATAGAATAGAATAGAATAGAATAGAATAGAATAGAATAGAATAGAATAGAATTTATTGTCCCTCAGTGGGGAAATTCAGGCGCATCAGCAGCAAAGTGACGGGCAATTCACACAAGGTAAAAATATATTAAAAAAGTATGATAACACCCCTAACTAAATGTGCAAAATATGCATTTTAAAAACGTGAATAAAAACAACAGCCAGATTGTGATTATAACAGCAGGGATGTAGCAGCTGTAACTCTGATAACAGTTTTAGTAAAAATGTTCTTTTTTTTCTTTACAGATTTAAACACATGCAAATCCGTGTCAATGCAGAGTCTGCAGCTTTTTACAGGTGAAAAGCGAGTGTTGTGCACAGCAAGCTTTACTGAACGTGTAAATGTTCAGCACTTTACACATGACTGGGGATGATCTGATTTGTCTCCAGAGCAGGAAAAGTGGAGCACGTGAGAACGGACCGAAGGCTGCAGACGCTGCTGCAGACTCAGAAGAGTCTCATAAACAAAGAGCTCTGGCTTTACAGTAAGAAAACCCCGAAGTGCAGAAAGTCTCTTTCCTCTGTCGTCACCTAACCTGTTGTTCTTTTAATCTGGATGATTTAATCCGACACATCTCAGTTGGAGTGAACACCTTCGATTACCTCGGAGGTTTCCTCAGCTACATTATAATCGCCATTCCCATCTTCACCGGTGTTTATGATGGGCTCACTCCGGGTGAACTTAGTGCCCTCATTAGTAAGGTAGGCTGATATTTGTTTTAATGACTTCTTCATAAATATTGTAATTATGGTTTTTATTTGTTTTACTTGTCTTTATTTTAGTCCTTAAAAACACCAGAATTGTCACATGAATTTCTATTTTTTGTCAGTCATCATTTTAAAGTATTAAATCAGGTATGATCAGTACTCAAGTAGGCTTTTTTTTTTTACAAAATACTTTTTTCCTCTTACTAGATTGTCTTGGACGGATAACTTTTAATTTCTACTTTAGTAAAAATATGCTGAAGTAGTGCTACTCTTACTTGAGTACAACTTTTGTGTACTCTGCCCATCTCTGTTKGGGATACAAAGTGCAGAAATCTGAGCTGTTGTTTTTAATTTAGCCACTTGGTGGCACCAAATCTCTCTTCTCCATCATTTCTGGATGCATTTCTCTTCAGAAGTATATAATAAATGTATCAGTTGGCACATCTGCATGTTTGCTTTAAACTCGTGTTGCCGTTTTATTCTTCATTTGTGTCTCACTCCCTGCTCTGGTTTGTCCTCTGCTCGTCTGTATTCAGAACGCCTTCGTGTGCATCTACTTGATAAATGGCTTCACGCAGCTAATAGACCTGTCCACGACTCTGTCAGATGTGGCTGGTTACACCCACAGGTATCCTGCTGCATACTTGAGCCGCAGGGCAAATGATAAAGTAAGATTTGTGTGTGCCATTCAGCTCGGGACCACTGAATCTGTCTGTGTTTGGTGGTCAGGATCGGGGAGCTGAGGGAGGTGATGGACGATATCCTACGGAAGCAGTGCGACTACGACCCTGCGTCCGGGGAGAGCTACGACTTTGACAGGTCTGTGTGAGCTGATGTTAAATTATCTGAGCAGTTGGGACGTTTTGGGAATCAAAAAATGTCCATCTTACCAAGTTTTAAAATCTTATATCCAGCCAAAAAGTCTTTTTTGATCTTGTTTTGAGACTGATTTACTAAACAAGAACTGATTGTGTAAGAATAATMATCTTGTTTTCAGAATGTGTAAGATTATTTGTCTTGTTAGCCTGAAAATTTGACTCTAATTAAGTCAAAAATTTCTTCCAGTGGAGTAAGAAAATTTTACTTGGTAAGGTTCTTGAAATAAGAAAAAACTGAGTCAAATCAAGTATTTTAAGAATCTTACCAAGTAAAATTTTCTTACTCCACTGGCAGAAATTTTTGACTTAATTTGAGTCAAATTTTCAGACTAACAAGACAAATAATCTTACACATTCTGAAAACAAGATTATTATTCTTACACAATCAGTTCTTGTTTAGTAAATCAGTCTCAAAACAAGATCAAAAAGACTTTTTGGCTGATATAAGATTTTAAAATGGTTAGGTGGACATTTTTTGCAGAAGCATCTTAAAAACAGAAAAAAAGACATGAAGACGTGTCGGCATCATTATCTGATGATGATTTTTTCCCACTAACTTTCCCAACAGCGACTTTAATGTCCATGCAGGCCCTGTGGACACAGCCTTCGTCTTGGACCACCTCTCCTACAAATCTCCGCTGTCAGACCAGCCTCTGGTGGAGAATCTGAGCCTGAAAATCAGTCAGGGGACTCATCTGCTGGTGGTGGGGAACACGGGCACCGGGAAAACATCGTTACTGCGAGTCCTTAACCGTCTCTGGGAAGCACACAGCGGTGAGACACATGGACGGAGTCTGGTTTTCAGCTTTCCTCCTGACCAGTTCAGGCAGTAAAAACAACGCCTGACACATTGTAGTACTGCAAAGGTTCTTAAATGTCTGATTCCTAACATTTCTACACAATCATGGTGTATTAACTTTCCATTTTGTGTCAGGTTTTGTTCAAATGACCACATGTTTCGGACCCAGAGGAACACTCTTCCTGCCACAGAAACCCTACATGACTGATGGCACTCTGCGGGAACAGGTCAATATTTTCACCCACCATGTCATATAATTAAAAATACAAATATTTACATCATTTTTCACTCCAACAGGTGATTTACCCACTGAAGGATATTTACCCTGCATCAGGTATGTCTTGACCAAAATATTTACAATAAAACTGTAACATGCAGGAAATTTTTTTTTAAAACATTTCTGCTAACAGCACAAAAACAAAAGATGCTGTATCATGGTACAGTCATCTTCTTAACATGTTTTTCTCCAGGGTCAGTGGACGATGACAGAATTATTCAGTTCTTGGAACTAGCTGGAGTGGTGAGTTCTGTTTGTTCAAAACTCCCCTTTATATCAGACTTTTAACATTTATTTGCTCTGATTGAAGCTAACTAGGCTCTACAACAGGGCCTACAAAATTCATAAAAAACTTCCTGGTTGGACTCATCACTGTACAGTTC
>NW_013952444.1:2202992-2215353 GCF_001266775.1 Austrofundulus limnaeus
ATTATACATAAATGGCCTTCCAAAAATATTGAAGTATTCAAATATTTTAATGTATGCTGACGATACTGTTCTTTTTTTTGTGATGCTGTAATTCTGAGTGTTTTATGTGCTGCAGAACAGGAACCTGCTGTAAAACAGCAATTATGCTGAGTCAGGCTTGATTTTTAATGATCTTTTCCTGTTAAATAAATAAATCAAATCAAATCAAACTTGATTTCTTTTCCACAGTCCAGCCTTCTGAAAAGGACTGGCGGTCTGGATGAGAAGGTTGACTGGAACTGGTATGCAACATGTGCACAGAAGAGCCAAAGCACTTCTGCAGAACGAATCATCCGACGAGCCTTTTTCTCTCTTCAGGTCCGACGTTCTGTCTCCTGGTGAAATGCAGCGCCTCTCCTTTGCGCGGCTCTTCTACCTGCAGCCAAAATATGCCAGTGTGTTTTCCTCACCAGAGTTTTAATCAGCTTACAGTTTACTTTATGTAATGAGCTATACTGAACCGCCCTCCTTTTATTCTTTTTGCTTTTTAATGCACCAGTCTTAGATGAGGCCACCAGCGCTTTGACTGAGGAGGCGGAGGCACAGCTGTACAGAACGTGCAAACAGCTGGGCATGACTTTGGTCAGTCTGGGACACCGTAGCAGCCTGGTGAAGGTAGGCTTTATATTGAGCAGAGCGTTTCAGCTTTAAAGGAGACACATCCTGCTTTTAAATCCAAACGTCGCATTTAAATTGTTCAGTTTAGGTCTAAAAAAAGTGGAACTGCAATCTGAATTCCTCCTCATTGTAACTCCACAAGCCCCTCCTTTTCTGGGTCGTGTTCGATCAACTTGTTTTGAGGCTGCCTCTTTACATCTACGCAGCACCGGGAGAGAATAAATTCAACTTTTCTGCACTCCTAGAGACTCCAAGTACACAACAAAGTGCATTTAACGGCTAAAAAAGTGGATTTTGCACGATACGTCCCCTTTAAACTTCAACAAAACTAGTAAATAAATTAGTGTAATAAAACAATATTCTCTAAAATCCTTAATTTTTTCTGAAATCTGATGTCTGTAATTAAAAAAGCAATGTATTAACTGTCGTTCTATTTCTCTCAGTACCATGATGTCCAGCTGAAGCTGTGTGGAGGAGGACAATGGGAGGTGACCAAATTAAAAGGAGCCAGAGAGGAGGCAACGTGAACTCAGTCACATGAGAAAACACGGGAAGCAAAAAGACTCCTTTAATTATTCTGTGTCTTTAAGTGTTCTYGAGCGTGACGCTGTTAGCCCAGTTGAGCATTCGGAGGCTAAAGAGCCCCTTCTGTTTCTAAGCTTTTATGTTCCGAGTCATCGTTCAAAATAAGAAGTGGAAATTTTTCAGTTTTGATATGTTTATTATTGTGAAATAGCCTTTTATTGCCTTATGTTCAAATGGTCTGGTGTTAATTTGAGTTTAAAAAAACAATCTTCTTTGATAAAATTCTATTAAAAAACCAAAGTACATCTGTGCATTTCACAGTTTAAGGGCAAATTAATCTCATAGTGTTCAGATAGTCACTAAAAAAGGTTTTTTTTTAAGGCACAGGTTGGGTTAATTAAAATGCAGCAATATGAAATGTGGTAATCTTCATAGTTTTGATTAGATTGGAATGTTTTGTTTCTAAGGCTCGTCATTTTCTTAAGAGCTTTTCGTGGCCTTGAATAATCTCCTGAATCGCTGCAGGATCATCCAGAGTGCTGAGGTCCCCCAAACCGTCCAGGTCGCACTCCACCACTTTCCGCAGGACCCGCCGCATGATCTTACCCGAGCGGGTCTTCGGCAGACGTTTCACAAACTGCGACACAAACCAACGAGTCGAGTTAGTGAGGGGAAGTCGCTTTCAAATCTAAAGTTTCAAAATCAGAGCTGATTTTACCTGAATAAAGTCCGGACAAGCGTACTTGGCGATTTTTTCCGACACCATGTTGCTCAGCTGCTTGGACAAATCCGCCTCCTGAACGTTTACACCTTTTTTGAGCACCACGAAAGCGTACACACCTGGCAGATGAAAAGATGTTTGTGTTTATGTTTGGACACTGGAAAACGTGTATCAGTTTACGCAGAAAATTTGTTACTTGCCTTGACCTTTGATGTTATGAGAATAACCTATGACAGCTGACTCAGCTACTGAAGGACACTGGTTCTGTCACAGATGACACAAATCAAAATCTATCAGTTTACACTTGAAGGAGAAAATTTTGTAAAAATGGCACTGAAATTTAGACCAAAATGCTGTCATGAAAACTATGATTCTAACCTAAATGCTTAATGAATTGAGAAATAATTTATGTAAATTGATTCTTCTCAGACAAAATCAATAAAATGACTTGTTTTAACCACCACCTACAGGCCAAATTGTATTTTTTTGATAAGTTTGAGCAAGTGTTCTCAGTTACTCTTTGACATAAAAACTGTATTTACCACGACGTCCTCTATCTCTGCCGTCCCAATCCTGTGACCGCTCACGTTGATGACATCATCAAGGCGTCCTGTGATCTGGTAGTACCCCTCCTCGGAACGATAGGCACCATCACCGGTAAAGAAGTAACCTACAGTAGAAACACAAACAGTAGGATACAGATTGTTTTTCTGCTCTTTACGTTGAGACAGTGAAGAAGTTTGGGACAAGAACGCATCAAACTACCGGGATAAGGCTGGCAGTAGGTGTCAATGAATCTCTGGTGGTGGTTGTGAATAGTTCTGGCCATACCAGGCCAAGGCTGAGCTATACACAGAGCACCAGATATGTTGTTGGAAGTCTGCACTTTGCCCTGGAGAAACAACAAAAAAGGGCAGATCTTTTATTGGTGTAATTAAGAAAAATCAGTGTGTGCCGTTAAAATTGAAACATCAGATTGAATCTTGTGAAAGTTTGTATCAGCGCAAAAATACCCCTTTCATTGCAAAAGCAATAACAAAAACAGTGCGGCAGATTTTTTTTTTTTTGGCACATAAATGGTGAGACATAGATGAGAGCAGGGTGGGTATCAAAAGTGACCCAGCTACTGACTAGATTATAATCCCAATCTGAGCCCTTCTCCAGGCCATTCCCATTCGTACATCGCACACACACACACACACACACACACACAAAACCAAGCCCTCACCTCAGTGTCCATGAGCACTGGCTTAATGCCAAAGAAGGGTCTCATAGCCATCCCAGGGACAATCTCTGCATCTGGATCTGATGGCTTTGGGGCGATGCAGATGCCACCTGTTTCTGTGCACACACACACACACAAACACACAGTTTTACAATTTAAGGATTTGAGGTGGTCTTATGCAGAAGTTGCCATATTAACAAAGAAGAGCTAAAAATCTGTTAATGTTAGCTGCTATTAATTTCTCTATTACGCCTTTGGTGCTTAGTCCCAACTTAATGAATTAAAGAGAGCATTTTAAAACATGCAAAAATGGTTATATTAATTAAATGATACAATTTTCAGTTTTGGACAAAAGTTTAATTTTGGTGTTCCTCAAGGCTCAAAGTTTGGGCCACTGTTTGTTTTAACAAACAGTAAATATTTGTTCTACTGGCACATCACCGAAAACAATTAGGTCTCACAACACTACTACGTTAAAAATAATTAGCTATGTTTTAAAACCCAGTACACTCAGAGAACAGTATGTGTTGGGATGGTTCTCGGCTACTACCACATCAAATCTAAGCTCAAAATCTGTAAAACTGACTCAGKTCTTGTTTTGACAGAATTATCTTATTAGCAAACATCTTTCATTTGATCTAATTTCTGCAAATCGTCTCAGAAACTTTAACTTGTTTCACAACCCACACAAGGCCCTGACCTTAACCAATGCTTTGTTTGTGCATGTTTCCTTTCATTTTCTGCAAAGTGAAAATCAAATAAATGGGCGTATTTAAAATTACCATTTTTATACTGAAGAAATGAAAGTAATGATTATAAAAACTGTATTTTATAAACCAAACAAAATGAGCCATAAAAGATAGAGCTGAGTAACGGTTTATGAATCTGACATAAGCCCTTCTCATGGCTCCAGATGCAGATTGTGGAATTACAGCCATACTAAGTAAATTAAATGCAATTAGAGCTGCCCAGGCCTCGGGGGCGTCTGGTAATCCACCTTGTGGTGTCGGTGGCACCAGTGCTGGAAACAGCTAGAAAAGTAGGACACAGCAGATGATGCCACAATAGCATTAAGAACTGACATCCTGTTCATGTTAGCTGTGAGAGTTGTGGTCGAAACACGGTCCCAGACAAAAAACTAAGTTAATCTTTCTACTCAATATCAAGCAGCTGTTTTATCTTAAAGAAAACGAGAATTCCCTCACCCAGCTTCTAGTTTGTGTTTTGGTATCGACTGAAGCTTCTCCATCTTCTCTTCTTGCCTGCAATGGTCGATCCAACTAACAGAACGTATTCCAACAACAAATAAAAATCTATTTTTGGGCTACTCGCATCCAGATAAACCAAATGGTCTTTATGAATAATGCCACTTAGCCCTAATTGAAAACACTAGTCTAGAAAAATACCATAACAACATAATCCTTTTTAGCGAAGTAGGGTATTTAGGTCATATCTGTGTCTCTGGCTCTTAAGCTCTTTATGTTCGGATGTTTAATTATCATCAAGATTGGATTTTTGCCGTTCATATGGTAATTAATGCGAGTTCGCCCCATTTGGTTATTACTCAATCTGATTAGGACGAACAGAGGATGAAACACATCGTGTCAGTCAGGTCTGGTGTTCATCCACAAAATAGACGTTATTAGCAAAATCAGCTGATTAGCTGACAGCTACAGCTATAGAGGCATGACGGTTGTTTTGTTAAAACTTTATAGGGTTTTATAGCTCTTAACAACCCATCTACATCTTATATACTTTCCTAAAAGAGCACTGCACTAGACTGCATGTTTACGTGTGGTTCCTAAAACAAGATGCGGAGCTTTCAGCTATCAGGCTCCTCTCTTGTGGAACCAACTTCCAGCTTCTGTTTGTGAGGCTGACACTCTGACTTATTTTAAAACCAGGCTTAAGACTTTCTTTTTTGATAAATCCTATAGTTAGGTTGGTTTGGGTTTCCAAATGTAATCCTTAGTTAGATTGCTATAGATACTAAAGACAAATTTTACACAATCTGCTAGTTTTACTCCACCAAGGTTGCCCTTTGTCACCGATTCTGTTCATAACTTTTATGGACAGAATTTCTCGGCGCAGCCGAGGTGTTGAGGGRATCCTTTTTGGTGGCCTTAGGATCACATCTCTGCTTTTTGTGGATGATGTGGTCCTATTGGCTGCATCAGATCATGATCTCCAGCTCTCACTGGAGCGGTTCGCAGCTGAGTGTGAAGCAGCCGGGATGAGGATCAGTGCCTCCAAATCCAAGACCATGGTCTTGAGCCGGAAAACGGTAGGGTGCCTCCTCCGGGTCGGGGAGGAGTTTCTGTCCCAAGAGGAGTTTAAGTATCTCAGGGTCTTGTTCACGAATGAGGGAAGAATGGAGCAGGAGATCAACAGGCGGATTGGTGCTGCGTCTGCGGTGATGCGGGCGCTGTACCGGTCTGTCGTGAAGCGAGAGCTGAGACAGAAGGCAAAGCTCTCGGTTTACCGGTCGGTCTACGTACCTACCCTCATCTATGGTCACGAGCTTTGGGTCGTGACCGAAAGAACGAGATTGCAGATACAAGCAGCTGAAATGAGTTTCCTCTGCAGGGTATCTGGGCTCTCCTTTAGAGATAGGGTGAGAAGCTCAGTCATCTGGGAGGGACTCAGAGTAGAGCTGCTGCTCCTCCACGTCGAGAGGAGCCAGCTGAGGTGGCTTGGGCATCTGGTTAGGATGCCTCCTGGACGCCTCCCTGGTGAGGTGTTTCGGGCATGTCCCACTGGGAGGAGACCCAGAGGAAGACCCAGGACACGCTGGAGGGACTATGTTTCTCAGCTGGTCTGGGAACACCTTGGGATTCCCCCAGAGGAGCTGGCCCAAGTGGCTGGGGAGAGGGAAGTCTGGGTCTCTCTGCTTAGGCTGCTGCCCCCGCGATCCGACCCCGGATAAGMGGAAGAAAACGGACGGACGGACTGCTAGCTCTCTTAGATGGATAACATTTACCAATTGATATTTCAAAATGCACCAACTGTGAATTTATTATAATTATTAAGGATGCAGAAGATAAATGTGTGATACTTGAAATATAATGACCCATGACTTGTTGCAATATTGATATTATGCTTAATGGTATGACAATAACGTAAATATGCAATATATTATACTGCCCTACTGAACAATAAAACATCTGGTTTMATTTTTGAGTCCACCAAAAGGGAAAGCTCCCTCTCTTCAAACACCCACGTGTGTGTTTGTGTGTATGCACACATAACCATAGTTACAAATGTTACGTAACACTATCCTTGCTTGAGAAATTGAGCTGAGAGCTCTTCCCTTTTCTGTTGGCTGTTGCAGTGCGGACGTGACTGTTTTTCAAGAGGAGGCTGGGAACCTAACTTCCACTTGAACCGGGATCGTGAACGCATCAAGTTCTAAAATCGTACTTCAAAATTCTCAACATGAGCACAGAAACAAATTACAGTGTGTTCATACAGGACAACATATAACAAGCTAATACAAACTGTAGAGCTAAATGAACGTAAGGTACAAATATAAATAAAGTATATATTCAGTCACCAGTTTGCCACCAGGTGTCCACCACAGGACAGCGTCCTTCCCCGACCACCCTGTGGTACCACTCCCAYGCTTCAGTGTTGATTGGTTCACCAACTGCAGACAGATTAAAAACAGCTTGAATTACTTTATGATGTAACTGAATGTTTTGGGTATAAATTACTTGCAAGTGCATTTGGTAAACAGAGACTGACAGTGGAGAGATTTATTTTTAACACCTGATCATCAGAAAAGCAATCTGGTTCAGACAGTTTTGCTATCTGTATATCACAGTTTCAGGGTTTTTCACAGTCCTCTTGATGTCAGACACGTTTGTATTTCTGTTCTTATTAGGACTGTGTATTGACTTACAGTTATTTCTGTAGCCCAACCCTGGCCCTTACCCTAACCCCCAAAAGCAGTTRTTCAGGCCTCTACAATCTTTACTGTCAAAGTGTGGAATAAAACTATAAAACTGAGGTTGAACCTGAGGTTTCTAAAAGAAAAAACAATTATTTCAGTTTGAAGGCAGCATTAATTTTAACTGAGACAAAGTAAAATACAAATAAAAGTCTTCTTAGGWGTATTTTTTTACATGAACTCATCAGGTGCATAATCTAAACTGTTGTTGAAAGTCTAACACTAAGTTTGTTGCATGAATGCCCTGTTGTACCACCTTGTAGYGGTTCAGTAGTTACGTCACATGTTCCTACTGTTCTGTGCCCTTTATGAGGTAACTCCAGGTTAAATGTGGGTTTTTCCGACTCGTAAAGTTGTCGATTATCGTGCAAACTATTGCCGGAAACATAAGCAAAATTCTTATATGATGTTTCAAAGCCAGGTCTAAACCATAACAATTAAATATGAGTTCCCATGTTGGCCTCAGAGCTCGTGCTGAGTGCTGAAATTTTTCAGAAGTTTTTAAACTCAGCAGCAGTTCRTAAATGAAAGTGCTTTTTTTTTCCTTTCAGAGGATCAAATTTCACATACCAGAGCCGAGCGTTTTGAGGGTGGAGCGATCGTACTTCTTCACCCACTGGTCTCCRTACTTAATGAGGAGGCGGATTGCTGTGGGAGCCCCGTAGAACTGGTTAACCTTCAGCCGCTCGACCATGTCCCAGTATCTTCCTGCGGATCAGACGACGTGCTTAAATGAACTTGTTCAGATGTTTCAATGTGAGATAAGGACAATCCAAACTTGTGATAAGAGTTAAAGCAGCATTCTGCGAGGTAAAAACATAAACTACAGAAGATGATTTGTGCTCTGCCTCCTTTTGGACATAATGAAGTCAGATACAGTGGRACGATTGTGGTTCTGGTTCCAAATTTAGCTGCAAAAAGAAGTTATTCACAGACAGAGACAGAGGCCTGCAAGACTCGTGACAAAAATATTGTGGGGAAACAGTTTTTGGTACCTTTCATGCAAGAGTTTTAAAATGAGATCATCAGTGTTGAGAAATGATGGAGTTACAGCCAGTTTGGTCAAACCATGAAAATAACTTTGTGTTTATTTTCACTCATCATAGCAAGATGTCGTGTGATCTGTTGTAACTCAGAGAATGTGTTAAGGATGACTCTCAGCTACAAYCACACCAAATTTTAGCTCAAAATCAGTAAACCTGATTGAGTCATAACCACTGTTGTGTTTCTTATGGTCACTATGAGGCAGCCATCTTGAAACAGGTTGACTCCAAATGTTAATCAAAGATGTACATATAATAAATTTTTGTATTTGCTGAAATTGCTTATCTGTGGCAGCCATTTAAATCACATTGACTTAGAAATTTAATCAGTTGTAAAGGTAATCCAACAGTATATACGCCTCAGATGTGTTGCCATTTACGCCAAACTTCAGTGAAAAATACTTTGATAAACAGCGACGGTGTATCCCCGTAATTATAAACAACAGCGTAAGCGGAAATATAAAACCAACTTCTGCTATGAATTATGGGTAGTGGTGTGAAATCAGGAATACTTTGGATACCTGGGTCAGGGTAAACCGGAGTGCTCTCAAAGAGAACCGTGGTTCCTCCGTTGGCCAGGGGTCCGTAGACGGCGTAACTGTGTCCTGTGATCCAGCCGATATCTGCCACACAGCCGAAAACGTCGCCGTCGTGGTAGTTGAAGACGTACTGGAGACGAAACAGAAAACCACAAGTTTTTGTATTTGTTATTTAAATATTGCTATATGTTGTTTTATTTATTTTTGACGCTCTTAGTTTGAAGTTTAGCCGCTACAGATGCTACACCAGAGGTCTCCAAACTTTTTTTTTCCTCAAGAGCTACTTTCACAAAATTAAATTGTCCGAGAGCTACTTTTTGCAACATTTAATTTTGAACTTAAACTCAAACCATTGGAATAAGCTTGTTTTGCACAAGAAACGTTGTCTTCAATTCACATGAACCCACCACAAAGAACACTGAATTCACATGAATGTGCTTTTTGTGTTTATGCATTCATATTATAGTGTATTTCACACTAATAACTTAGGGTTTAACTGCAACAGATTTGTGCGCAAATAATGTCGGGCGATGGGTCTCAGATTTTTTTTCGCATTGTAGACTCCAGTGGGAAGAAACCCCCTGTAGTGACATACAGTGGTTTGCAAAAGTATTCATACCCCTTGAACTTTTCCATATTTTGTCACATTACAACCACAAACATAAATATATTTCACTGGAATTTAATGTGAAAGACCAACACAAAGTGGTATACAATTGTGAAGTGGAAGCAAAATTTTACATGAATCAAAACATTTTTTACAAATAAAAAACTGAAAAGTGCGACGTGCAAAAGTATTCAGCCCCCTTTTCCCTGAGTGCAACCAATTGCATTCAGAAGTTGCCTGATGACTGCTAATGACTCAAAAGGGTCCACCTGTGTGTAATCTAATCTCAGTACAAATACAGCTGCTCCGTGACGGCCTCAGATGTTGGTTAAGAGAATATTGGGGAGCAAACAGCATCATGAAGTCCAAAGAACACACCAGACAGGTTAGGAATATGGTTTTGGAGAAGTTTAAAGCAGGCTTAGGTTATAAAAAGATTTCCCAAGCTTTGAACATCTCACGGAGCACTGTTCAATCCATCATCCGGAAATGGAAAGAGTATGGCACCACAGTAAACCTGCCAAGACAAGGCCGTCCACCTAAACTTACAGGCCGAACAAGGAGATCACTGATCAGAGAGGCAGCCAAGAGGCCCATGGTGACTCTGGATGAAATGCAGAGAGCCACAGCTCAGGTGGGGGAAACTGTCCACAGGACAACAATTAGTCGTGCACTACACAAATGTGGTCTTTATGGAAGAGTGGCAAGGAGAAAGCCATYGTTAAAAGAAAACCATAAGAAGTCCCGTTTGCAGTTTGCCAGAAGCCATGTTGAGGACACAGCAAACATGTGGAAGAAGGTGCTTTGGTCAGACGAGACCAAAATTGAACTTTTTGGCCACAATGCAAAACGCTATGTGTGGCGGAGAAAGAACATTGCACATCACTCTGAAAACACCATCCCCACTGTCAAATATGGTGGTGGCAGCATCATGCTCTGGGGGTGCTTCTCTTCAGCAGGGACCGGGAAGTTGGTCAAAGTTGATGGGAAGATGGATGGAGCCAAATACAGGGCAATCTTGGAAGAAAACCTGTTGGAGTCAGCAAAAGATTTGAGACTGGGGCGGAGGTTCACCTTCCAGCAGGACAACGACCCTAAACATAAAGCCAAAGCTACAATGGAGTGGTTTAAAAAAAAGAATATTCATGTGTTAGAATGGCCCAGTCAAAGTCCAGACCTAAACCCAATTGAGAATTTGTGGCAAGATCTCAAAACTGCTGTTCACAAACGCTCTCCATCCAATCTGACTGAGCTTGAGCTGTTTTGCAAGGAGGAATGGGCAAGAATTGCAGTCACTAGATGTGCAAAGCTGGTGGAGACATACCCTAAAAGACTTGCAGCTGTAATTGCAGCAAAAGGTGGCTCCACAAAGTATTGACTCAGGGGGGCTGAATAATTTTGCACATCGCACTTTTCAGTTTTTTATTTGTAAAAAATGTTTTGATTCATGTAAAATTTTGCTTCCACTTCACAATTGTATACCACTTTGTGTTGGTCTTTCACATTAAATTCCAGTGAAATATATTTATGTTTGTGGTTGTAATGTGACAAAATATGGAAAAGTTCAAGGGGTATGAATACTTTTGCAAACCACTGTATATCGCAGTGGGAGGGGTTTCTCAGGAGTTTGGCATAGTGTGTCTCAAGAGGCCATGAAAGATGTGTGCGAAAACGAATGCCTAACAACCACGTAACCACGCGTCATCTGTCAATCGGCCACACTGAGACCTAAACTGTTTGATTGACAACCAAGGGGGAGGGACATCTATAGATTGACTGGAATTAAATGAAAGTTTGTTTGGCCAGTGACAAATTAAATTTTGCTTCTCCTAATTTTTCACAAGCACTGCAGAGCTACTTTAAATGAGCTCACAAGCTACTTGTTGGAGACCCCTACACGTTACACGCACAGTGTCTGACACGTCCAGAACTGCTTGTAAGATAGGATGGTTTTTATTTAATTTGGGCAAAATGGCATAAAAATTGAAGTTTAGCACTTGCAAATTTTTAGTGGACCTAATTTAGCGGAAGCTAATCGGCCTGCTAACCGTTTCCAAAAAGCTAGTCCGCTAAGAAGCTATTTCCACTATTAGTGGATTAGCAAAATCGTGTCCACTACTGCTGTAAACTCACATTGGGCTAACTACATTACTTAAAAATGTAGAAAAACTGGATTAGTGTAAAAAAATGAACTCGAGTTTAGATTTTGAAAAAGGAAAAGGGTGACACTGCGGCTGGTTTACCCTGTGTGTGAGGGCAGCGTACAACAGGTACCCAGCCTGTGTGTGGACGAGGCCTTTGGGCTTCCCGGTGCTGCCAGACGTGTAAAGCAGGAACAAGACGTCCTCGCTGTCCATCACTGCAGGTTCACACACCACGTCCTCCTTCAGCATCTCCTGCAGCACAGTGAGGTTTAACATCAACACACCTCAATGATGAACTGTTGGTGTTATTACGTGAGCCGGAGGCCTCATGTCTGCTACTGCCTCCGTCTTTCTCACCTCGTCCATGGGGATGTCCCTGGCTGTCATGGCGACCGGATTGTCTGTTCTCATGGCAACAAACACCCGCCGTACAGACGGACAACTCTGCACCGCTGCGTCCACCGTCCTCTTCAGCTCCGTGACCTTCCCCCCCCTGAGGCCCTGGTTCACCGTGATGACGGTGCTGGACTCGGCTACAAATACACAAAAGGATAAAGTCTGAAAAAACTGCTTCCTGTTGTTGCCTTTTTATTCAAATGTCTTCRAAGTAAGAAAGTAATTTTGACTAACAGAGCTAAAAAAGAATAAAGTGCCTGTGACATGCTTCTCCTTCAAATTCAAAAAGTCAAAGAAAACTTTGTTCTATCTRAGAAACTTGTCCATTTGGACACAACTGACCTATTTTCTTTTGAACTTGGCTCGGCAAAAGGGAAACAGGAAGTGACATCAAAGGGGAACTCCTTTAAGAAAAATAACTCACTGATCTTTGTTTAGTGAAACTTTATGATTAGTGCTGTACCAAATGATTATTCAATTATCAATTAATCTAACTATTTTTTCGATTAATCGATTATTCTAACAACAAATCTATAAGTTATTCTGATGTGAGTG
>NW_013952444.1:2215363-2226562 GCF_001266775.1 Austrofundulus limnaeus
CTGTGCATGTGTGTCAAGGACAGAAAGGCAGATGTGGCAGTGGAAGGTGTCAAAGCAGTTTGGAGAGAAAAACAAAGTAAAGAACAACAAAAAAAAGATTAATCGATTATTAAATTAGTCATCGATTATTTTAATAAGTTGTCGATTAATCGATTAATCGTAGCAGCCCTAATTATGATTCGATCTCTGACTCATTTTTTTGTTTCTGTTTGATCGTGACTCAAAATAACCTAAAATATGCGATTCCTCTCCACAGTCTGGGCTGTTGAGMATTTTAGCTTAGCTTTGTTTTCATGCAGACATTCCTCTTTGACATCACTTCCTGTTACCTCACATGACAATATCTCAACAACGGTTCATCTCAGCAGCTTGAAAATTAGTTTCTATTATGTTCTCGGTGTTATCTTTCCAAAAATACATTTGTAATATTAAAATTTTTTGATGTCACAGGCACTTTAAGTGATAAGAGTAAGGATCGAATATTTGACACAACAGCCTGCCGTACATTTGGCTCCATTGTTGATAGAAAACAAAGAGATGTGTCAATCTGTTCTCAGCGGCCCTCACCGTCTCGTATTCGCTCCGCGAGAGCGTCCGCGCTGAAGCCAGCGAACACCACGTTGTGAGCGGCTCCGATGCGGGCGCAGGCCAACATGGACGCCACGGCCAGGGGGCAGGTGGGCATGTAGATGGTAACGCAGTCCCCCTTCTTCACGCCGTGCCGCCGTAACAGATTCCCCACGCGACACGTCATCTCCAGCAACTCTCTGCAAACCACAAACTGATGAGCTTCACCACGATGGGTCAAACTTGAAGGCTCTCGGGCCAGATGTGGCCCTGTTTATGAACTTTTTAGGCCCACAGGATATTTTCAGTGTCCGTCACTTTGTCATCTTTCTCACTGCAGTAGTTAGTCAACGTTAAATCTGAGGAATCCAAGTTTGAATTATTTTAGTGGTGTTTGATTTTTACATGATAAAAGCAACAAAAAAAAAAAAAACTCTCAAACGGGACCCATCAAACTCCTGCTAATGAACTTAAAGCCAAGTAAAAAAATTTTTTAAATAAACAAGAACAAATATAATTATTAGCATGTTGTTGCTTCATTAAGGCATAAGCATAAAGTAAAAGTTCATCTGTTAAATTTTAACTGAATTACTTTCATTATTAAACTATTGTCTAGTTAATTATTATTATTATTATTATTATTAGTTAGCTGTTTCCTCTTCAGAGCAGAAATAAAAGTAAGTTAGTTATTAAGAAGCTCCACCATCCCAAACATCTCAGTTTTTATAAGAAACAGAATCAGACAGAAACCCAATCAAACCCCAGATTAAACATTTCAGTTTTCTCATAAGTTCTTTTCTTTCCAGATCTTTTCTTATTTAAAATATATATATTGTATCAGTAGAACTGATCGATGATTTAGGTTGAGCATTAGTGCAGTTTTTCTATCATGTTATTGTAAAATAAATAAATGATCAAATGCGGCGTTATCTGCTTCGGGTGGAAAACAGATCTAGTGTAAATGCTGTTTGGTGCTAAGATCTGCCTCTTCATCATGTTGGAGTTACTTAAGKTTTGTTTAGTCAGCAATTTTGCTCCAGAATATTGTGTTTGTGACATTAGATTACAGAGATTGTTGTATTTTATGTGAACTTGGGCACTGACCTGTAGGTGTATCTGACCTCTGACCCCTTCTCATCCCTCTCCCAGATCAGGGCCACCCTCTCTGGGCATGTGTGCACGTGGCGGTCCAAACAGTTCACTGCGCACACACAAACATAAACACAAAGGGTTGTCTCATTGTCCCAGTCATCAGCACGTGATGCGTTCAGGGCACTGTTTGTTCTACAGCAGGGGTGTCAAACTCCTGTCCTCGAGGGCCGCTATCCTGCACGTTTTAGAGGTTTTCTTGCTCCAACACACCTGATTTTGATCGCTGGGTGATTAACAGGCTTCTGCCCAATTTGAAGAGTTAATTCAATCACTGAATCAGGTGTGTTGGAGCTGGAAAACCTCTAAAACATGCAGGATAGCGGCCCTCGAGGACTGGAGTTTGACACCCCTGTTCTACAGTGTGATGATCACTGATGATGTGTTCAATGTAATAAGTGACGCTCAAACGTGGCTACTTCCTCATTTTACGGTTTCTGGTTGAATCAAAAGAGAAAAACTCACCGGACACGTTCAGCTGCCCTCCCTCAAACCACTTGATCCTCCCTCGGCTCAGGTCACAGTCTTGGACCCGGTGGAAGGGCCGGATCCAGCTCAGCCTCTGGCGGGCCACGGCGGCCCAGAAGCCGTCGCCGTCGGAGACCGAGAAGTCCTGCAGCGCGTCGCGGCCCGACACCCCCAGGAAGCCCGCAGCCTCCGGCATGAACGCCGCGACGTTCCCGCTGCTTCGACGCACAACATTCAGGCACGGAGGCTCGAAAACGCCGCTCCGACTGAAGGAAGCAGCTGCGGACTTCAGAGCGCATCTGCAGGGAAGCCACATAACGAAAGTAACTCCTTCAGGCTCCGTAGACCGATCTGAGAGAGCAAATCATCTCCGGCGACACTTTAAAAAAGCAGAAGTGTGGAGATATTTTGGAAATCCTGTGTTTGTTGTTGCAGAAAACTTGGAAAGTCCTGAGAGGAAGGGCCTGTTGCGTTAAAGGGCGGGCTCTAATCTGCCGACACTTATCCTGCCTCTGAAGTAGCTGCTCAAGAAAACTGTCTTCACAAGTTTTAAAACACATTATTTTTATTCTAAAATGGGGTTTTCGTAAACCTATTATCAATAGACTGTAATATAGTCTAATTTCCTTTAAAGCTACTTAATGTTATGAAATCAAACATTGAAAAAGATTATCCAGATCTGTATTAAACGATGCAGTTTGAAAGACTACAACAGTAGTTTTCCCACATTTATTAAACTTCTGAAGTGAGGGTCTGCACTCAGTGTAAACAAAACACTTATCGCTGTAGAACAGGGATGTCCAATCCTGGTCCTCGAGGGCCGCTACCCTGCATGTTTTTCTTGTTCCTCTGCTCCAACACACCTGWTTCAGTGAYTGAATTACCTCTTCAAGTTCTGCAGAAGCCCACTCATYGCWCATTCATTCAGATCAGGTGTGTTAAAACAGAGRAACAAGAAAAACGTGCAGGATGGCGGTCCTCAAGGACCAAAATTGCCCACCGCTCTGCTAAAGCGATCCGATTAATTTGAGCTTATCATGCTGCATATCGACTTTTATTATTCAGAGATGTTAATTTTACAGTTACATACACCAAWAAATAAACAAATAACCCACAAATGATAAAACATAAACATAACATGTGTAAATCAAACAAATTGACCAAAAATATTCATTCAATTGTGTATTGTGCATATATGAAGCCCTGGTGCCTGGAGAAAACCCACACAAGCACAAGGAGAACATGCAGACGTCCCACAGGAAGGCCTCAGGTCTGAACCAGTGATCAAACCCAGGACCTTCTTACTGTGAGGCATCAGTGCCAACCACTGAACCATCATGCTGCCCAAATGTGTATAAACAAGTTTKTCTGACTCATCTGAGTCTGCTGTTTTTTAAATGAGTTTGAACCCATTTCAGTGACTCATTTGAAATGTTTCCAGTGATTCAGCTGTTTTCCCGGTGAGTCCACAGACCATTTCATAGTTTTAAAAATCCTGGAATTGGCAAGATCACAGGTCATTTAAAGACTAAACACTTCAACTCATGCAATGTGTTTTGCATGAACAGTATGCTTTTAGTGAAAATTAGCGAAAAACCTGCCAAAGTTCAAAAGAATAAAACTTTAAAAAATAGCTTTATAAAACCWGTAAAAACAATAAACAGGAGCAGCTTTAAAAGTTTACAAGAAAGTCTGGAAGCAACGCATAAAAAATGATGAATGGTGTAAAACTTTTGAACAGTTCATGCACCGAAACATGTTTAACAAGAAAAAATCAAAATACAAGTAATAATCTAGTCATAAAGGTATCAGCGTTCTGTCAAAATATTTTTAAGCATTTCGTTTGACTTGAAGCAGAAATCGAGTTTCTCTATAAAAAAAAACAAACACGTCCCTATTTATAATCCAAATGGCGACCGTTACACTATGTCCACGTCTCAAACGTTATCTCGGGATGGGTGTGGCGACTGGTGAGAAAAACAACTGAATGGCCTCGACTGTTCAGCTGCTTGAACCACAGAAAGTGTCACAATAAAGGCTTGAGCAGCTTGTCTGACCGTGTTAACAATTTATCTCCAGGGATTATAAAACAGTCTCACTGCTGTAGCTTTCACTTTTTACTTCTTTCGTTTTTTCAGTCTTTAGAAATCTTTTGTGTGCTCCGACTGATCTGGAAACACTTTTTGGCAGAGCGGAAGATAATCTTATTTAAACCAGATTTACCTCATTTTCTGTGTGCTTTTGTATGTTTCCGAGATTACAGTACAATGCCTCAGTAAATTCACTGTTTCCCAATGTGATACACGGGGTTAATGTTTTATGAACAAAGATAACGATGATACTGGATGATGCTGAAGATTTGCAGATGACGTTGTGATCTAATGAGAACAGGGAACAGGTGGAAGAGAACTTGGAGAGGTGGAGATATACTTGGAAGAAGAGGAATAAAGAAAAGTTAGCCAGAGCAAAACGAGAGAACAGATGTGTGAAAGAGAGGAAGGCGATGCAGGATTTTGGGTTGACTGTCCAGGACAGAGCGAAGATGTTGAGGTTCTCCTTGGTAGTGAAAGGGATGGATAAGATTAGGAACCATATAATCAGAGGTAAAACAGGTTGAAGGACTGAGAGACAAAGTTATAGACTGACATGTTTTGGACATGTCCAGAGGGAAGACACTATATTGGTATAAACATGGGCGTGGAAGTGGGGGGGAAAGTGGACCTGAGTATCCAGGGCCCAAGAAGGGAGAGGGACCCATGGAAGTCCTGATTTTATTTTTTGGCATGGATAGAGGCCCACCGACATCGAGAGTGTACAGGGCCCAGAATTTGGTGCAACACCCCTAGGTATAAAGATGCAGCTGCCAGGACAAAGACAAAGAGGAGATTGGTGATTCAGTTTCACYAAAGCATGTGTCAAACTCACAAGAGCTTCAAAGATGTAATAACATCTTAAAATGAGCATGGAGCTTTAAATCCAGCGTTGATCATAAACTACATCTCCCATATAATAATATATGCATGTTGAACATTTTACCTGCAAAATGACGGCATCCCAACACTCGATGGAACTGCACAGGGTTCAAGGCAAACTTTGCCGCGTGAAATCTTGCTGCATTTTTGCCAGCTACCTTTGTTGCCGCCCATTTTACCAGGAAGTAGGAATTTCCCAATAACAAGTCGTAAGTTTAAACTGGAACACCCCCTCCAGTGGGAATTCCCTGTCAGAAAATGGGGGAGCTCATAAGACGGGAGGTGAGATGAAACGTTTCACAAAAGAAGAACCCATCCAGAGGACCTACTTTTTTTCTTTTTATTATTTTCATATTTATTTCACATTTAGTCATTCGTACATGTAGTTCCTTTCAGTGTTTTATAAGATGTGTTAAAATGCTGTTTCTCTGCACAGAATACCACATAGAGCTCAGTTATTGTTTTTGCATGCTCATAGCAATGAGACGAGGAACGTGATGTCAAAGTTTATCACAACTGGCCCTTTGAGGGCCGCCATGACGCTCATGTGAAACACGTGCTCTAATGAATAATTTTATTTCTGCATTTCCATAAATTCCTCTTTTTATTTGTAACCAGATTTGGACATTTTGATAAATGTTTTGAACCAAATCAAACCAGAGATAGGACACGGCTCCTCTGTGATCTTGCACTGAAAGATGCGGAAAGAAAATGGAGTTAGCCTTCACCTAACATCCAGCTGATCGCCTCTGAGTCTGATCATATTTACAGAGGACTCAGACTTTAGTAATAATAATATAAAAAACATCTGGATTTGATTTGTTACTTTGATTTTCAGATTTTGATTGCTGTAAATGTAAAAAATATCAGAAAAATATTCACTCTGTTGAACCTTTGCATCAAACGCACACACACACAAATATTCGCCCAGCTATACATTTGGGGACATTCCATTGACTTCCATTACATTCCTACAGCCTAACCCTGACCACAAAGCCTAAGGCTAAACTCACAGGTACCTACCTGACCCTAAAACTAACCTAAACTCAATTCAAAAATAAAAAATAAGTAGGTCCTCTGGATGGGTTCTTCTTTAGAGAAGCGTTTTGTCTCTCCTCCAAGACACTTCTTCTGTCTGATGAGTTTCTTCTTCTTCTTCTTCTTGTGTGGTGTTTTATGGCGGTTGGCAAACAACGGAAGGTGTGCATTACCASCGTCTGATGAGTTTCAGGTGAACTCAGCCTTATAAGCACTGCCTCCACTTGGTGGACAAACAGGTTAGTCAAATGCAAACGAGGGCCATCGCCCAACAATAGGCTTGTTAGCTCTATTTAGTCACATGCAAAAGAGGGCCAATCACCCCATCACCAATAAGTCAGGTGATGGGGCACATGACCCTCTATGAACAATAGAGCTAATCAAGCCTGTTGTTAGGCGATGGCCCACTTTTGCATGTGACTAACCTGTTTGTCCACCATGTGGAGGCAGTGCTTATGGCTGAGTTCACCTGAAACTCATCAGACTGAAGAAGTCTCTTAGAGGAGAGACGAAACGTTTCACTAAAGAAGAACCCATCCAGAGGACCTACTTATTTTTTCTTTTTGATTTATTCTACCTGGATTACTGAGATGCATCTAAACTCAATTCACACCTTGGTCCTAAACCCAACCCCCAACGCACCAATGGCATTTAAAACAAACGGGGACTCGACTTTTGTCCCCAAATGCACCAGTTGTCCCCAAATGTAGGCATTTTGTCTTTAAATTGCCCCCAAATGTCACAAGAAACAAACACATACACGCACACACCACTTTGAACAAAGATGTTCAATTATTAAAACATTTGTAATTTAAATATGACACATTTTAATGAAGCTACAGTTACACTTAGAAGGAAACAACCAGATGTTGAGTGTTAGGAGAGTAGGACGACGGGTCTGACATCTCAGTCTGAACAGCTGGAAATGCAAAGTTTCATTGAATCAACGTTTGGTATTTGGTGCATGTGGCAGTGAAAGCTGGACTCGTCATCACTGGGAGGTCAGAGGTAAAAAAAAAGTATCCCATGATGAGTTCATTGATGAAGGATTGACGCTCAGTTCACATCCTCTGCCTCTGATATTAGAAGTTGCAAGGTTCGACATTTTCAGTTGCTCTTCTCCACCTCCTGCTCTGTCCCCCGACCCTCGGCCTTCTCCTTCTGCGTCGCGCCGCCGTCTGATTTGTCGGAAACAGTCCCGAGCACCATGGCGCTGTGCTCAAGCGCCTTGGCTCGCAGCACGGCGATACTGTTCTCCCTCAGTTCCTCTTTAGAAACGTCCATACTCTGTTTCTCCTCCGCTTCCTCCGTCGGTTTGTCCGCCGTCGWCTCCTGTACGGGTAGCGGCGAGTAGCTGTGGGGTTTTTCTGGGGAGGTGTGTGAAGGTTCGGCTGATTTCTTGTGCATACCTGGAGGGAAGKGAAGATCATTGATATTAGATCTAAACAGGAAAAAGAAGACTTTAAAATACGTCTTGTTCTGATGAGTTTAGCAATGAAAAGAGAAAAAAAATGAAGACATGATMGATTAGAACAAGCCTCTTATTCAATTAGAGCTACACCTAATTGATYTAAACAAATCGATGGACATAAGGTGACATGATCCTGAGGAAGGATTATTACTGTATTGATTAATGACATWCTGATGACCTCATTGATCCCTATATGAATCGAGATTACCCATCTTCCCTTTACAGAAAACACTCAGTTTCACAAAAACACAAAATTTGCAGACAGTTGTTAGCTAGTATTTCATTGCTTTCTTGTCAAARTGACAAATACTGTCTCTGAGTTGAACATTAAAAATTTTCTTTATTGATCCTTTAACCCACATGTGTCAAACTCAAGGCCGGCGGGCCGAATCTGGTCCTTGTTACCATTTTATCTGGCCTCAAAAGGAAATACTTTAAATGTGAAACAGTGTTGTGGTTGGACTTTTCATCCCTGGATTTAATGCATTTTTCCAGAAATTGTCATTTTGGCATGGAAAGAGAAACCAAGAATCAGCTTTAATGTCCTGATGCATTTCAATAATCCAGGTAGAAAAAATGTAAAAGTAAAAATAAGTAAGTCCTCTGGATGGGTTCTTCTTTAGTGAAACGTTTCGTCTCTCGTCCAAGAGACTTCTTCAGTCTGATGAGTTTCAGGTGAACTCAGCCTTATAAGCACTGCCTCCACATGGACAAACAGGTTAGTCACATGCAAAAGAGGGCCATCGCCTAACAAAAGGCATATTGCCTATTGTTAGGCGATGGCCCTCACATGCAAAAGAGGGCCATCGCCTAACAATAGGCTTGATTAGCTCTATTGTTCATAGAGGGTCATGTGCTCCATCACCTGACTTATTGGTTTGGATGCTGTGGTTCTTTGGTGTCGTGTCATGTGTATGTATGAGTGCAGGCGGGGCTCAACGTCTCCTTGTTTTTGTCCTTTTTTTCCCCTCTTTGTGTTGGGTATCGTTGGGCCCCCAAACCAACAAACAAACCTGTTTGTCCACCATGTGGAGGCAGTGCTTATAAGGCTGAGTTCACCTGAAACTCATCAGACTGAAGAAGTCTCTTGGACGAGAGACAAAACGTTTCACTAAAGAAAAACCCATCCAGAGGACCTACTTATTTTTGAATCAACTTCAATCATCTTTTTCTGTATTCTTTTGTTGTTCTAAAGCCAAATAATTAGATTTTTAGCGATGATTATACTTTAATATTTAACAGATTTGCTGGATAAAATGAATGGTAAATAAGAATGTGTTTGAACGTCTTGTGTAATTGACTTTGACCCTCCCAGCTGTAACCTACCCAGTAACCAGGGAGCATAAGAGTCTGAGACGCCGTCCTTGGCTGACTTGAGGATGGACTCAGGCAGCGGGATGGAGTGGCGGACCATGGCACCGTACAGACCGTACTCTGCCATCACGCTACTGCGACCCCAACACTTCTCCCGCTTCCTCCACTTGGCCCGGCGGTTCTGAAACCAAACCTGCGAGACGGATCAAAACAACACAACCTTAAACCTCTGGAGTTTCTTTACTTTGTTCTTTAGACTGAAATGTAAAATACAACAAACTTTTTTTTTTTTTAGAAAAAGGGGACCAAAATGATGGTCATCAACTTGAAATTTTGCATTTGAATTTCACCATATGAGGAAAAGTTTGCAGGTTTGGGTCATGCTGTATGTGGCAACAAGGCAACCAAAGCATTTAAAGACATTTAGTGTATTTTAATTACTTTGGAGAGACTCTTTTAATTAGATGTCTTCTTTAAAGTGCCTGTGACATCAAATTTTTGTAATAAAAGCTAATGTATTTTTGGAAGGATAACACTGATAACATACTGTAAAAAAGATTTCATGCCACTGAGATAAACAGTTGTTGAGATATTTGCATGTGAAGTGACAGGAAGTGATGTCAAAGGCGATTGTCTGCATGCGAACAGAGCGTTGCTAAAGCGGCTAACAACACAGACTATAGCAAATAATCTGATGTTTCTTTAGATTATTTTAATCACTATCATAGAGAGATGAGACAGCGGTGTCACTTCCTGTTTCACTTTGAGCCCAGTTCAAAAGAAAATAAGYGAGTTATGTGACATAATGGGTAAAATCATGTGTATTATGCCACGTTTCCTATTTTCTTTGACTTTTTGTATTTGTATTTCATGAGTGTGCATGTCACAGGCACTTTAAAGCTTCACTGAACATATCCTCCTGGGTTTAAGAAKAATAGTGACACCTGCTGGACGTTTTTTTTAAATGTTTCTAATGAATGGAGAGATTGTTGCTCTTTGTTCATTTCATTTTCTATAGTTTCAGCTGATAAAATCTCAATACGTCACTTGTGTCACTGTAAGGATGAAACCTTTGGCTCCTCGGTGGCTAAACAGATTTATTATTTCATTATAAATAAGAAATTTTTAAAAAGGGAGATCCTTGATTTGGCAGTAAGTTGCATTTAGCAGTAAAAAAAAGATCACGACTTCAAAACCACTCAGGTAAAATGTTCATCGGGTAAAAAAATAAAAATAAAAGATGAGCCCCAGGTGAGCAATCAAGATCCCACCAACCCCTACCCCCATCTGAGTGTGATTAGCGGGTCGTTACCTCCTCTAAGAGGTTAGAAAGAATCAAAGGGGTTGATTGAAAAATAAGTTCATTTCCAGTGGTCGATGGGAGAGAGACTCATTAAATATCAGGGGAAATTAAAACTCGGAGCAGCCGGCTGCAGCCCCCCTGACCTCTGCTCATTTACTTCTTTGTGTCGTTTCATTTCTGAGCTGAAGGCCCGAATCATTCAGATCTCTCTTTTAATGAATTATCAGCAGCTAACATGAAAGGGAAAGTCAGAATGATGCTGGAGATTATTATGGTTCAGGTGTAGATCCAGCTGAAGTTCTATTTTCTATTTGAAAATGTTTTGCTTCTCATTTGGAGGTTTAGTTCAAAAGCGTGAAACTCCACACACGCCACTTTATTTATTTTCTTTTCTATTGAGAAAAACCTCTGGATAGGAAGCAACGTTTTCAGCTATAGAATAAAAGTCCAGTTGTTGTGTTTTTTTAAATGTTTAAATTTTCTGAGTTCATCCACTGATAAGAAAGGCTTTGTCTTTCTATAYTCACAGGGGCTTCCCATTGATTTCCATTCATTTTTCATTCACTTCTATAACCCGGATCCTAAACCCAACCCCAAAACAGTATTTCATCTTACTGGACCCCAAAAGGAGCAGTATATTTTGGAAAAATGAGCATTACAAAAAAGCAAATTCTAGAACACACACATACACAGAGTTTTATTTGTTTGGACCTCCATTAAGTTATACAGCCTAACCCTGACCCATTGTCCTAATTTGTAACCCAAAAAATAGTGTTTTTCCCTGCAGGCAAAATGTCCAGGGGTGATCTAATGTCAAAATGTGTCCACACAACTATAGCATAAAATGCACGCACGCACGCACGCACACACACACACACACACACACACACACACACACACACACACACACACACACA
>NW_013952444.1:2226662-2231545 GCF_001266775.1 Austrofundulus limnaeus
ATAATAATAATACCTGTGTCTTCTTTTCTTTCTTTTCTTGTTGATTGATGATGATGAGAACTTTGCGTCACCTGAGGAGCTCAAATCTGAATCTGTCAGGAATAAGAGTTAAAACCTTCAGCCATGCCATTAATAATAATAAAATGAAACAGAACGTTTGATGGAATTTTAGACATGATAGGAAAAAAATACAGCTCTTTCATTAAGGTGTTTTTTATGTTAATTTTGAAAAATTCGTTTTTAAATTGTGAAAAACAGTAAAAAAGTAATTAAATTACTTTTTAGAGGATTGGAATTTGTTTTGTTGCATTTCTTTTAATTTAATTAATTGATTTTATTTCAAATGTCTTAACCATCGATATATTTATATCTATTATATTTTTTTAATTTTGACAAAAACACTCTGACCCGGAGGGGTTAAATTAAATTAAAGTTTCCAGTCCTCATATTATTTATTTGAATCTCTCACCGGAGCTGGCCCCGGAGTGTTGCGCCTCCATCTGCGGCTCCCGGTGCGCCGCTCCGTGCAGCGGCTGCAGGTGCGCAGTTTGCGCCTCCGACAGGACCTCCAGGAACGCGGGCTGTCCGTAGAACGGGTGGATCCCATCCGGACTAAGTAAACCCATCCCGACTCCTATCCCGCCGTGTCCGAGGGCCGTGAGGATGTGCGCCCTGGGCGGCAGGGCCTCCAGGGGTCTCCTCGGCGGGGCCGCCGGCGGCTCCTTGTTGAGGCCGAGCAGCTCCTGGATCCCGAAGCCCGTGCGGCGCTGCGCGGCGGGACCCGTCTTCCAGGCCGGAGGTTTCCCGCCGCTTTTCTGTTTGTTCTCATCGTCTGAAAACACGAGTCCTTCTTTTCCCGTCATGGTGGTGGGATGAGGCAGACTAACAGTGATGTCTCCTTATCTCTGCTGCGCTTTTTTAATCTGACAGGCAACAGGCGGGAACCAATCAGAGGCCAGGGACCGCGCGTTTCTGACACATGAAGCTTGTGGAGGAAACATCATGACAGCTAACAGAAAAACATCAACAAGCTCAGAAACAGTGAATTTTATTCATTAAAATTCTCCACTAATGAGTAAAAATCAGCTTAACAGACCTGTTACACAAACTACAGAATCTTTTCTGTATAAAAAAAGACTAAAAAAGAGCCCCTAGTTGCTGATCATCTAAATAAAGTTGAAAACATTAAACAAATCGAATAAATATCAAAATTTGCTTTAGCAAAATTAATACAAAAACAATATATTAAGTCAACAACAGCAAATAATTAAAAAAGGGTAAGATCAACTTGAATTTTAGGCTTTTATTTTGATACCAATACCCTTAATAAAACGTTTTTTCATTCTAACCGCAAATAGAATAAAAATGCAGCCGACATCAGTGAATCGATCACAAATCGATTATTGGTTTTATTTTATTTTTTTTTGACCCAACGTCCAAAAAAACTCCTGCTTCTCTCATTTGCATATTCTAATTAGGTTTGTCCACAAAAAAAAGAGAGAGAAAGAGAAAAAAGAAAAAACAAAAACGCTTTTGTYTTAGTGAGCAGTCTGTGCGTCTGTTAATCGGGTTTTATCGTTAATATTAGGCTATTATTCTTCCAGGGGGGTCACACAGTAAAGATGGCCCAGTTTGGGGTTATTTAGGACACATCAGGGTGGCAGTTAAACACGAGACGAACACCAAACCAGAGCACAATAGCAGCAGATTGACCCCCATCTTTAGGTTTAAGTTTAAATCTGTGTTTCTGTGTTGTTTTTTTTAATCAAAGAGTGAGGCTTCCATGAGTTAATCTGATTTGGAAAGTGAGAGCCAGAGCAGAGAAGTTTAGGAAGTCATCCCGAAAATAAACTCAGCTCAAACCTGGACACAAAGTGAAAGATGCTCCCTTCCTCTGTCCTCTAATCTCCTCTAATCAGCCATTATTCAATTAGGGCGCGTGAAGTCTCAGCGGTGCGGAGATCATTGGCGGCACGCTTTGGACATCTGGACGCACAATCGGGACACAGGGGACACTTTATGGAGATGAGGGGACGCGCAGTAGAACATCTTGTGTGGCGATGAATAAATAAATAACAAGGCCGCTCCCGTGGGACTGTTGGGTGTCTCCTCTCCCCCACCCCCAGGCAGACTGCCACACTTTGACCGTCAGTCGTCAGCAGGTCTCATGTCGTTTATAGCAGGTTTGAAATTTAAAAAAGGTCTTTAATGTCACTGTTTTATACACACAACCACTGAAAATGTCTGAAATAAAACCGTCATTATAGAGAAATTTCATTGGGTCGATTGGAGGAATCAGCAGCTGCTAATGAGGTTTTCTCTTCAGGACTTCCATTAATATTTCCTCAGGGATCAGAGTGAAGAGAAACCACTTTCACTTCTGAAACGTTTCGTCTCTCCTCCAAGAGACTTCTTCATTCTGATGAGTTTCAGGTGAACTCAGCCTTATAAGCACTGCCTCCACCTGGACAAACAGGTTAGTCACATGCAAAAGMGGATCATCGTCTAACAATAGGCTTGATTAGCTCTATTGTTCATAGAGGGTCATGTGCTCCATCACCTGACTATCATTGGGGCCCTGATTCTCACCTTTTGCTTACAGGGAGCTGAGTCATACTTGCAATAACAGCGTTATAGGAGGACAACTGGACACGAAGGCCTCCACCTCTGTTTAATGGTGGACGGTYTTTCTTCACAAAGATGGCTTCCTTTACTCCTCTCTCAAACCAACGTTCCTCTCTATCAAKGATGAGAACATCTTCATCCCTGAAAGAGTGACCGCTGGCCTGTAGATGAGTGTAAACTGCAGAGTCCTGACCTGATGATGTAGCTCGTCTGTGCTGGTTCATTCTTTTGAACAGTGGCTGTTTTGTTTCCCCAATGTATAACTGATCACAGTCCTCCTGACACTTAACATATACTCCCAGCAAAAACAGAGTAATATAGTAAATGCTGTTTCCCTCTCAGAGAGCTCTCATAAATCGATGTGGTTGTCTTGTTTCAATATCTGGTGTGTAATAAATTCACTTCAAACTATTTTTAACTTCCAGAACAATTTTCTCAGTTTAGCTGTTTTCAGACAAACAAACTCGGCGAGATCAAAGGTGAGCCAAAGATGGAAATCCTGATCTCTACGCTAACCAGGATGATGTCATCATCCTGCGACAAACGTCAAAGCAAGCCGCTGCTAACGCTGATGATGGTAAATCTAAATTCAAAATGTGTTAATTAGAAACAATAAAGATGCTACCTGTGGTCCAGCAGTTTGAAGTGCAGCTCGGATATCGAACTGCAAGTTTGATGTCTTGTAGGGAAGCATTAGCAGCATTAGCAGCATTAGCAGCATTAGCAGCATCAGCGATTGCTTTTGTCTCAGGATAATGATGTCATAACAAGAGTCAATCACCTGAAATAACTTAAACTTCAAAATTTAGCCAGATGTACATATTTAGATTTAGGATTTAGTATTTACATATATTATTTAACATTTAAATTTAACATTTTGTACAAAATAGCAACATGTAAGAACAATGAAATAACAATAAAATGTTAATGAAAACCTTTTAGGATCAGAAAGTGAGCTAAATAACAACGTGTTAGTGACATTTCTCAACATTTTATTTTACACTTGGTGCCCCATAATGTCCTAAACTCTGGTTATGAATCTAACCTGCATTGGTTTTCTTCGGTCCCATCTTTTTCTTTGTTAGAAGCTCCAGAAATGGCTCCTCTAATCAAGCTAATTGCCATTTATTTCCCAGAACTCTATGTTTAGGAAGTGGAGCTGAGTCACCAAACAGCCATTGATCAAAACATCCTACCAAGGGTGAAGAAACAAAAAGCTCCCACAGTCCAAACAATGTGCCATCGGTTTATTCTCCAGCTACAAAGCATTAATTAGGGCAATAACTTCATGCTGTCGTTCTACAGTCCTCATTTCTTCTGTTGGTTCTCTGAAGTTTGTTAGGAACTTGAACTCTGCTGCTTGTGCAGATGTGTTGTTGCAATAATGAGATAAGCCCCTTCTCTCCAACACCCAAACTTTCTTGACAAAAATAATATTCCTCATTGTGGTAGCTCCTAACAAGACATAATTACTCGGACCTGTTTCTCATCTAATTAGCACATTTCCATGCAGATAGGGACAGGCAGTTATGCAGGAGAGGTGAAGTGACAAGGACAGCGGTGGCAACATAAAAAAAGGGAGGGGGGGGGGTGCATGGTTTCAACGTAATTAGGTGAGACAATGCCCCTGACTGTTTGGAGCTATGGCAGCGGATAAGAGTTGGGGCCAAGTCGGCGAGCGGATGCCCCGTGAGGTCCATCTCCCCAAAACCCTAATAAGCCCCTAATTGTCTGTCCTTGTTTTACATGGGCAGCAGCAGCAGACAGAAGGACAGCCTGATCTCCCGCAGAGAGTGCGGTCTCAGATGAGAAGAAGGTATTTTTGTGGGGGACATTAATTGTTTGGACCCCAAATTTTAGTCAGGGTGCTAACATCCTGCAGAAACTGTGGGTCTGGACTTTTAAAGTTTTTAATGCAAATTTATTCCCTCATAAGTGCACAAGCGGGCAGGTTTAATGAAACTCTCAGAAAATAATTGATGGATGCACATCCATAACATTTTAACCCAATTAAAGATGGCTGCCACAACACAAAAATGGCGGCAATTCAGCCAATATTACAGATGTTGGGCTTAGGTTTGTAGTGCTAGTAGATGAAAGACATCTGCAGTATGCTAACCAAAAGGTTAGGTTCACTAAYCACTAATCTTTTAACACAAAACCGCTAAACGGACAGAATAATTTTGGAAGCTAATGCTAATTGCTAAGACGACTATCAATCCGCTGTCACACGTCGTCATCTCCATCCAGTTGAAAAC
>NW_013952444.1:2233019-2235881 GCF_001266775.1 Austrofundulus limnaeus
TATATATATATTAGTAATTTTTGTATTTAAGTATTGTTAAATGCTATTTTGTTTCCTTTTTACCTTCTTAGTTTGAAGTTTTGCAGCGTTTGTACGCCACAAGCACACACAGGATGCCTGACACGTCTAGCACTGCTTGTAAGAAGGGATATTTTTATTTAATTTGGGATGAATGGCATAAAAATTGAAGTTTCATTTGTAAATATTTATTAGACTTCAAATTAGCCGAACCCAATTTAGCGAAAGCTAATCAATCTGCTAATACTTACCAAAGTTGGCAAAAAATGTATCTGCTAAATGAGAAGCTAAGTCCGCTACTAGTGGATTAGCAGACTGTGCCCACCCCGGGTCATCTACAACACTGAGTGGTTAGGGGAGTCATCCTACAATGAGAGAGTTGGCAGTTCAATTCCCCTGCTATTCGATCACACGTTGAATTGTCTTTGGGCAAGACACTGAACTCCCACTGCGTTGTACTGTGTGTCCCATCTGCACCATATAACACCTCATGTAGCAACAAAGCAGGACACGTTACCTTCATAAGTAATCAGTTATTGTTCTACAAAATAAATTAACTAATTTTACAATTTTTTTCATCCCCCATTTGTGGCACCCCCTAGATGAACGGCACCCTTAGCATTTGCCTATACTGCCTATATGCCACAAGCTGGCCCTGACAGTAATTCATGTTTAACACATAATCAAGGTTCAAATTCAAAAGACTCCTGTGTGTTTGAAAAAATGTTGCTGACAGAAGTTTTAAGATGATCAAAGATTTAACCAGCATCAAGCCAACTCAGAACTTTATATTGCACCAAATAAAAAGTAAAGCTCTTTAAAGTGTATTTCATCCTACATGTTTCAGATTCACTTTCTTGCTTCTTGCTGTTGATGAAAAGTTTGGACCACGAGCAGCTTGGCTCTACAGGCTGCATTTCTGCACTGTTTAACTAATCCCCCCTCACACACACACACACCCACACACACACACACACACTCACTCAGAGGTCCATATGTTAGAGGCCACMACTCATGGCAGGTGGTGCTCAGAAGATTCAATGTTTCATATTAGTTCCCTCCTCCCGGTAACGTCCCCCTGCTATCAAAGCGCGGCTCAGGGGGACGTCAGTTCGATGTGCCCTCGCTCCTTTAATTAGCTGTCAATTAGTGCAAACAAATCARCTCTTCGCCTAATTAAGCAACGCCACCAGGCAGCTCCCATACATGGGCCATTGTGTGAGCGGCATGAGAAAACCTCGGCTAGCAAACTCGGTTTGGATCACAAGTGCAACCAAGAATGATCACACTGACAAACTGTGTTTAGAGCCGTGTGTATGTGTACATGTATTTGTTATCTTTTGGGGACCGTTTTTTCAGTACACACATCCTTGTCACGACCCACTGCTCTGTTTGGGCACCAAAGCCTAGTCCTAAGCAGGGGCGGACTGGGGCAAAAAAGTGGCCCGGGAATTAAGTACCTGACTGGCTCATTCAAGGTCCGGGCTGGCAGATGATGTCTGCAAATGCTGGAACATCATCTCAGGGCACTGTACAAAATCTAAGGATGTAATGTTGAGGAATTAGTAAAGTTAGCAGCAGTTAGCTCGGTCAGTGTATCTTTTGGTCATTGGATTTTCATTTTTGAAACGGGTATTAAAACACAAGAAACAATTGGATATTTGATTTTTGTTTTAATTAAAATACTGAAATCAAAATTAAAATATAAAGCGTTTCTCATTCTTAGTGTCAAAATGGGATAAACAAAATTCTAGAAATGATTTGAGTTTCATTTTATGTTTCAGATAACAAAAAAGAAAATTAGTTTATGGCAGAAATGAAAAAAGGCTTGTTTGTTCATAATCCATGACAGGTTGTGCCAACTTTAAACTGTTTCACCACCAGAAGGTGTGTCTGCAATATCAAAGTTATTCATTGAACATCCCATTACAAGTGAAAAGCACTGATGTTGACTTTGGTAACAAATATATTTGCTAAGTATTTATTTGGTATCAGATCAATGTCAAAGTCCAACCTTCGCTGAAAGGAAAACTCCAAGGACACAAACTCACAGAAAAAGGAAAAGATTTTGTCAAAACTCAAGAGGGAAACAAACTTTCTGCTCACAGAGCAACTGTACAACGCACTAATAGAATGAAAGTTGTCATATTTTGCTTTTTTATTGAGAGAAATGGAGGTGAAGTGGAGGCAGTAGCTGACGTGTATTCAGTAAAAGGCCAAAAACCACATGAACTATCTCTGCAAAGCCTTTGTTCACAGAGCGACACTCATCATAAAACTCATTTATGGACATATTTCTCTATGTTTCAGCCTTTTATTTACAGAAATTAGTATTTTATTATGCAGAGCTGCCAGGCGAGCGCCCCTTCTTGTGGGGGAATAGTGGTAGAATACAAATGAACAAGCCTTTTTTCATTTCTGTCTTAAAGTAATTTTCTTTTTTGCTATCTGAAACAGAAAATGAAACTCAAATCATTTTAAAAAATTTGTTTATCCCTTTTTGACACTAAGAATGATACACGCTTTGTATTTTAATTTTTATTCTAGCATTTTAAAACAAAAATCAAATATTCACTCTCTTGTTTTTTAATACCCATTTCGAAAATGAAAATCCAATGACCAAAAGATGCACTGACCGAGCTCACAGGCACTGACACTCAGAGCTCCATATGGTCATTTTTGACTCATCTTGATTTTACCCCCCAAATATTATAATCCAATGTGGTCTCATTTTCTATTTCCAGCACATGAACTGTGTGAATTTAAACTATTTTTTTTTCATTTGAATATACTGTTATTGTATATTAGACCTTAATTCGATAAAAAAATAAATAAATAAATAAA
>NW_013952444.1:2240965-2246964 GCF_001266775.1 Austrofundulus limnaeus
TTACTTATTCACCTAAAAAAATTGACATTTTTTTTCTTCGACTGCTCCCTTATAAGGTTGCCACAGCAATCTATCCTCCTCCATCTCCATCTATCCTCACTCCAAATACCTCCATTGCATATTTTTGTCTTTTTCCTGGCAGCTGCATCTCTAACATCTTTCTGCTAATATACCCACTGTCCTTCCTCTGGACATGTCCAAACCATCTCTGTCTCTAACGTTTTTTCCCAGTGGTTCAACCTGTTCAACCAGTTTCAGCTCTGACACTTCCAGTTCTGTCTCCTGTCTTTTTGTCAATGTTGCGGGAAAAAAATTGCATAAAAGCTGTTGCACTAATTGTTAAAAAGACAATAAAACTTTCGTAAGAAAACAAAAAATTTAAAAAATTTACCCTAAAAAATGAGCCAAACAATGCAAATAACACATAAAAACAAAACAACCAGAGGCATTTACAACAAGAACCAGGAGGTATTCAGTAAAAAAAAATCTGACAGCGAACTGCAAAAGCATCTGCAACTTTGTGCAAGTTTGATGTAATAAAACCAACCCATTAAGCTGAAAACATGACAGAAAATCTGTAAATGTGCATGATATTATCGGCACCTCTTCCTTCTGTCAGCAGCGTGTGTGCTGGTGTTTAATCAGAAGGATGTGAAGAACTGCATCATTTACAGGCTGGTTAGTCATCTCACACTCCGCACCATCACAGGCGGCTGTGGATTAAACATTCATCCTTCTTGTGTAAAAAAAAAACCTCCAGGGTCTGATGACAGCATCACCATGTTCACACAGCTAAACATCCACCATCACAGACACACACACACACACACACACACACACACACACACACACACACACGTTTCACAGCAGTGTTTGCGCTTAAAATTCAATTACCCACCTATTGATAGCCCTCTGGGGTCCTAAAGGGCCAAACACGGTGCCGGTGGAGAGGCTGTGGATGATTTCCCAGGAGGCCTCGGGCTCCACTGCGCATCTCCAACTGGATCTATTTTACAGTTTTTCTCATCAGCAGCAGACACAGACAGGGACCGAGCGTTCATCACACACCTGCACACACCAGTAATTCAGCAACACCAGTAATTTAGGCAACACAGCCTGCGCGACGGAAAATGACAGTTAGGTTTTTAGTGTTTTTAAGAGCCACAAGCAAAGGTTATGATTGTTTATGGATGATTTTTCTGACTTACTGATTGTGATTAACTTGATTTTTTTCCTTCTTATGTCACTTTAAAATTTTGAACAAAAAATGTGTGTTGGTAGATTATTTCTATGTTGTAACAATATGCGTCTTGGCAATATACAAATCTTATAATGTTGAAAAGCCTGTTCATTTCCCCCTKGAAGTTAAAAGGTCCTATTATTGTTTGTATTATAATTATTGGCCCTATTAGTGATTAAAAGTATCATATGATGCAGTCAAGACTAACTACTGGAGTTCAGTACAGAAAACAAAATAAGGTTAATGGAAGTTTAATTTATGATTTCAGATAAAGTTCAGGTTAAAGTCTAATTTACCTTCATAAAATACTGACTTTATTTTGTTTTATTAATCTCAAGAATTTAGTTAAATGCTCTTCAAATGGCTGGAAAATGCTTAGTTTTGAGTAGATATCTTTTTCAAGGGAGTAAAGCCCTGGAACCCCCTAGAACTGCTTCACTCCACAGCTGCTTGCTAACATGTCAGCAGATGTTGGCAGGTGTGAGGTAGACTTCTGGTATTCTATTTCTAATGAATTATACTGTTTAGTATTTTATCTGGACAATATGGTTTCAAGAGCTGAAAAATATCAAAGACGAAACTCTTTAATTTGGTATTTAATTTGGAAAATTGCACAAGGGGCGCCTCATGAAAAAGGGCACCAAAATTGGCTGGGGCTGGCCCTGGTCAGTATTCTGCTTCTTTTAGTTTTAAAGGGGCAATGTCATGTAAAATCAACTTTTTTGAGTTTTATATCATGTTATAATGTTATATTCTCATAAAAAAAACATGCCCAAAGCCTTGCTTTGACTCATTCATGCATGTTTGAGAAATCCTGCAGCGTTTTTAGGAAGCCATGCCGAGGAGCAAAACGACAGGTGGGGACCAGAAACGCCTTTTGGGACCAGAAAAGCCTCTGGGATGTGTCTCCAAGCCGAGCTTCCTCAGCAAGGGGCACACCTCCTCACCCCGCCCACCCCACACACACCGCCCATGACTCGTGCAGGCTCTCTGTAGCAACAAAGCAAACAAGTGAAACTGAAAGTGAAACTTAAACTGTCTGCGGAGCTCCTAACTACTTCTCACTCAGTGAAGCTCTTTTCAGATTCAAAATACCTTTGAGGAAATGTATTTTCAGATGCCAAGCAAACTGCATCATAGTGCACGTGCGAACCCCACCCCTCCCCCCCGCCCCGAAATGGGTGCGACAGAAGCGGAAGTTGGTTCTTAAAGAGACAGAGGCCAATTTCAAGGAGTTAAGAAGAGGAAGTGATGAGAAGATAAGTTTATTTTCTATTTAAACATAAAAACAGCATTTTAAAAACAACTAAAGGTGACATAGATACTTTATTATGGTATAGTATTTAAATATATGCCTGAGAAACACATAATATTGCCCATTTAACAACTCAGTTTCATCACCTAATTTCAGCCTGGTCATGTCTCTCTGCAGGCAGAGAGGCAGTGAAACATTAAAATCTTTATTACTGTCCAGCTGTCGTACAGTTTTGTCTTGTGGTTCAACAAGTCAGCGGAGCTCAGAGCCACAGGTAGGGCCCCACAGGTTTGCCACCCCACCCCCCAGAACCCACTGCCCCCACAGGGACTTATGGTTGCTTCACAGGAAGACTCGGCTCGTGGCGCTCTTCGTCCTCCACTAATTACAGCCCTGGCCTCTGCTCTCCCATGAGACACGGCAGCACTGATGACAACACGCCACAGTTTGATGCTCGGCATCATCTGGGAAACAGCTGGGGCTGCTGACGGCACGTCAATACCCTGAGGGTGGGATTAAAGCAGGGATCAGACTGTTGAGATTATACAGGCAAATCTTAATCTGACCTATACTCGGTTGTGTTTTGATGTTCCTTGACACGTTAAACAACAACAAAAGCGGCCTGTCTGAAGGTAGAGTACAACCACATCATCTATGAGTTCTGATCTGAAAAAAGTAAAAAGAAATCCAGAACATTGTTGTCTTAACGCGATGGTGTCCAATCACATCCTTCTTAACGACTGGATTGATCAAATCTTTACTCCTCTCAGTGTTCATCAGCGGGCTGCTTCGGCTTTAATGACCTGCTGTAAATCTGCACTCTCTCCACTCAGATTTGATCCCCGGTCTCATCAAAACGTTGTGACAATTGAAGTCGGTGTGATGAAAAAGAGGAATTTATCTTTTTCTTCATCTGCCACCTTCTTTTCTACACACATTAGGGAAGAGACGTGGTAAACAATGATGGGTTTGAAATGCTGGTGGGATTTGTTTTTTAAAGGGTTCAGACTGATCCAAACAACTAATTACTAAATGTGTATGTGCCCGATAATAATAATAATAATAATAATAATAATAATAATAATAATAATAATAATAATAATAATAATAATAATAATAATAAAAACCATTGGTAAAATCATGCAGAGGAAAAATAAGCTTGATTAAAAAGAAAACTCTTCAAGCCTTTTTTAAAAGGATGATGGTAGGGGAACTGCGTTCTGTAAAAGAACAAGTATTTTGTTGCAATGAATCATAAATTTTAAACTGATTTAAAATTTAAAATATCAGATTTTATTTTGGTGTTTTGTGGATGGGGATGGACAGAAGTCACCCATGGGCCACCAGTTGAAAGGTCAGAGCAGGCTATAGAAATTAATGAAAAATGAATGGAAGTCAATGGAAAGTCCCTATGAATATAGAAAGACATAGGAGTGTGAATGTGTTGTGAACCACTGAATAKTTTTAATTGAAACTTGCAGCACGTGATGATTGGATGAACATCTACTTTAGCAAAAACAAAAATGGCAGAAACTCTGTCAGATTTGCAGATATTAAGCTACAGTTTTGAGTTTTTGGTGGTAGTAACCAAGAGGGATTCATAGGCTAACAGCTAACAACAGTGCTAGCACACGCTAACAGCTAAATGAGACCAAGATCAAAGTGCCAATAAAAACTATCTGTTTGAGAGTGAATGAGTGGTAATTTGCTCATCTTAAGAAGTTCCTTTCAAACCCTTTGTAATGCCATTTTAGTAAAAAATGAAGCACATCTGCTGCATTTCAAGTCTATCATTCCTGAGACCGACCCAGACAGCCCTGATTAGTGGTAAAATACCGTTTGACAGTTGGATCATGTCGTGGTTCCGGCCGGCGAGTGTGGGGCGGTGAGGAGCGAAGAGAACTGCTGCTGCGTCCCATTCACGCTGACCTTTTTCCCTTCAGCTCCACAGCGTGAAATGTAGGTCATACAACAATGCAGTCGCTCTGTTAGAACGTAGCGGGGTGCCAACCCCCCCGATCCCCATAACCTTCACATTCACCCCCTCCACATGATGGTGCAGAGGCCAGGAGCAGGCGCTGGTGCAACAGTTGGTTCAGCACAAACACCCATTTTGGCTTAAGTCAAATATGAGAACTACGCTCCATCAGTCTGTTAAAAATATAACTTTTCCTTAGCAAATAGCTCTAGAAAACATTTATTTTATTATTACGTGCAARAATATAACAATGATGAGGAGGGAAATGTCAGTTTAAAAATATTTATGTCTTGCATGCAGGTCAGAAATGTATATGTGGGACTATTTTGTGAAAGTTGCGTGCAGAAACACACCTCTGTTTTTGTATTGATAGCAGCTTAGATTTTTCTAAGTGAACCAAAACTCAGAGTTAACCCCCCTGTCTGATGGCTGTAATCCCGCTGGGTGTGGTGGCTCACACCTGTAATCCAAGCTGAGGCTGGAGGATGGTTTGAGCTCAGGAGCTCTGAGCTGCAGTGATCTATGCTGATCAGGTGTCCGCACTAAGTTCGGTATCAATATGGTGTTTCTGGGGGAGCTCAGGACCACCAGGTTGTCTAAGGAGGGGTGAACCGGCCCAGGCGGAGCAGGTCAAAGCCCCTGTACTGCTCAGTAGTGGGATCACACCTGAGAATAGACACTGTTGTTCAGCCTGAGTAAAACAACGAGACACCGTCTTTTTACACTCATCACTAAACTACTGTCACAACACAAACACCAAATATTACATCTTTACGTCACACAGCTGCTTCTCTTTGACTTCTTTTAACAAGTAAAACCTTCAGAAAGCAGCTGAGATATTTGTCCTACAGCGCCTCCATCTGGAGCCTGGCATGATGCTTTGACATTCTCCAGTAGAGAGTAGTAAATCACTGAGCAATATTTGCTTGGTTCACCAACAGCTTGACTGGCACCATAAAAACAGAATAAATGATTGAGTGTTCTGTTGCTGAACTCAAACTAACTCATCTTTAGCTGCCACAATAAAGACATGTATTTATTTCCATCAGAGATTTTTTATTTATGTTTTAAATTAATATCTAGTATGAACATTACTAAAGAAGAATTGCTAAATACTGAGTTTATTTCCTCTCATTAAAGTTGTCAATTCATACCATGCTCTGTTCATTTTCAGTATGAATGAGCAAAAGAAGTAAAATTTATCCAATTTTTCATCTTTGATTAAGTTAAAATTAAAATTTCCATCTTAATCTCTTACCTGTTCACAGGAAGAGTTCAGACTGGATTTACAGTTCTAGTGCTGTCAAGGCAAAGCCAAAGTGGAGCTCTGCCAGCTGCTGAAGTTTAGTAAAAAATAAGAAATGCACCAAGACGATGCTTCCTGTTATTTACAGTAAGTGAAATCTTTACACAAAGGCTTCTCACGTAAATATGTTTCTAAGCAGGAGCTGGATAGTCCCAGCAGCTGGTCTCTGACCCACCTGGACTTTAGGACAGGCCGAGGGGTCCTTCTCTGACCCATATAT
>NW_013952444.1:2248194-2250474 GCF_001266775.1 Austrofundulus limnaeus
CTCTCTCTCTCTCTCTCTCTCTCTCTCTCTCTGGCTGGCAGGCTCTCTCTCTCTCTCTCTCTCTCTCTCTCTCTCTCTCTCTCTCTCTCTCTCTCTCTCTTTCTCTTACTCTCTCTCTCCCTCTCTCTCTCCCTGGCAGGCACTCTCTCAGTCCCCCCCCCTTTCTCTCTCTCTCTCTCTCTCTCTCTCTCTCTCTCTCTCTCTGGCTGGCAGGCGCTCTCTCTCTCTCTCCCTCTCTCTCTCTCTCTCTTTCTCTCTCTCTCTTACCTCTATCTCTGTCTCTCAGTCTGTCTGGCAGGAGAGAGAGAGAGAGAGAGACTGCCAGCCAAAGAGAGAGAGAGAGAGAGAGTGAGTCTGATAGTCTTGGTAGGTGAAGTAGGCGTTCTTTAGTCAATGACTTTGAATGGGGGCAGTCTTTCTGTGCATATGTGACATCAACAGGGACATCATCAGTCACATCAGTGACATCATCAGTGACATCATCAGTTTGTTTCAATAGGCATTCACACTAGCATTTCCGGCGAAAATGCTAGTGAATGCCTCTTGCTGATAAATTTAGCTGAACGGAAAATGGCAGGCAGGCAGGCAGGCAGGCAGGCAGGGAAGTTCAGTCTTCCAAAAATGAGTGGCAGAAATGAGCAAAGTGACCCTTTTTATGACAGAGGCCACACGTACGTTTAGCAGCTGGGCACCAGGGAAACCTGTCATGATGCTTCTTTGAACCGCATCTAAAGCATGTTATAGTGGACATTCTGTGGGCAACAGATTCCTTTTTCTGTGGTTTCTTTCTCTTTTTCCTTTTCCTTTTCGCCATGGACTTTGGTAGACCTGTGACTGTGGTTGCTGGCGTTACTAGACTCACATTTTGGACTATAGAGCAGCCAGTTATCAGGGTCTCCTTTTCAGCTAGTGTGTTTTTGAGCGATGGACCACTCATGTCTTGAGGATTTGATTCTTTTTCCGTATGTGATGGCTGGACTTGTTCAGAAGATTCTGGTTCAGAACCAACAGAGTCTGGTGTGTATAATTTCATATTTTGAATTTTTGAGCAACCAATCACCAGAGTTTCTGGTTGTGCAGGGGGGATGGGCTTTTTTTTAGATAAAACCTTCTTGTATATGGCCTTGAAAATTTTAGAAACTTGATAAATCAGATAGATTACACTTCTTAAAGGAAAAACACATATTTTTCCAGCTATATTGATGAAATTGTAAATTCTTTCATTGCCTGGGATAAAAGTCCGTTTAATCCACCTGAAATATGACAGGATGGTATTTTTTCCTCTGCTGAGAGTCGATCCCAGAAACGAACAAGAGTTTATATCATTTGAGCCGGTTGCTTCATCAGAATCAGTATTTCTCACTTGGTTTAAGTTATGTCCTGCAGGACTGTTCATTTCTTCCAGTCCTTGGAGCTGGAGAATATRTGACTGATAGACTGGTTCCATTTCACTTTTCAGAGGCAGTGTGACGTCCGKTTTAAATGCACAAACCTTTGACAAAGTACTGTGGACTCCTGGCAAGATGAATATTTTATAATTTTTTAAAATAAATTGTTTTCAATCAAAAGGTTGTTGAAAAAGGTAACTGCTCAAATCAGCTGTGAACCACTGCAATCCAACAGAAAATAAGTTCTAATGAAGGTTGGGGTATACATCTCATTGGTTCGTATGGAATSTACGTCAGAATAAATTAAAAACACTCAGTGACGTCATCATTTCYGGTGCACAACACCCCCCTCGTTGCATAGCAACGCAAGCAACGGCGCGAGGRCGCGGCAGAGCAGAAACCAATTGTTCGTGACATCATCACGCAGTCGTGCGTCAGTCCGGAGCAGTAAAGTCAGATGATCTAACCACCGTTTTAGCATTAGCAACAGTAGCTGCAGCTCTGCTATAGCTGAGGTTGAGTGGCTTAACTAAAATATCCTTAACTGCTTTATTGTTTTTAACAATAAACTTTGATTTGGGGTCATTAGATACGTTGAGAATTCAGTTTTTCCTTTGAAAAACAAAAACAAACTGTAACGGTGTGGCGTAGCTGTGTAAAGCCTGACCTCTGCTGGTTACACTGATCCATGCTGCTTCAGTAAAATTATTTTTAAGATTTGTGAAAACATTTACAAAGATTTGCAAATCATCTGAAAGTTTTTTTTTTGTTTTTTATTTCAGAAAAGTGAAATAAAAACAAAAACATGAATATTTGATAATTTTTACACACATACAGCGGGTAAAATAAGTATTGAACACGTCACCATTTTTCTCAGTAAATATATTACTAG
>NW_013952444.1:2250528-2251649 GCF_001266775.1 Austrofundulus limnaeus
TACACTTAAATGAGTCAAAGCTGAAAGCAGCTGAAACTTCAAATTCGTGTTGTGTTGGAAACAACAAACAAAAACAAAACAAGCTGTTGTTCCCTGACTGAAGCTGCAGCTGAAATCATCTGATGCCCTTCGTAAAGCTAGAACTGTATATTATTCATCTTTTAATAGAAGATAATAAAAATAATCCCAGGTTTCTGTTCAGTACTGTATCTAGACCAATGAAAAGTCCTATCTCTGTTGAGCCATGTATCCCTATAACGTTAAGTAGTGATGACTTCATGAGATTCTTTATAGGTAAAATAATTTTAATAAGGAACAAAATTCCTGCCATACTTCCTGCTACTGTCTCTGATTCTTTGTCAGATGAGGCAGCTTTAGTGTCACTAGAACCTGATTTATGTCTGGACAGGTTTTGTCCTGTTGAGCTCTGAATTATCTAAAATGATAGCTTCATACAAACCATCAACATGTCTGCTAGATCCCATCCCAACCAGACTGTTCAAAGAAGCATTTCCCTTAATTAATATCTATGTTTTAGATGTACTTAATTTATCTTTAATGATTGGTTGTGTGTCAAAGAGCTTTAAGGTTGCTGTAATTAAACCTTTACTCACGAAACCTGATCTTGATTCAGGAGTTCTGGCTGACTATAGACCTATTTCTAATCTCCCATTCATCTCAAAAATTCTTGAGAAAATGGTTGCAAATCAACTGTGAACATCTGGATAGAAATAATCTATATGAGGAGTTTCAGTCAGGGTTTAGAGCTCATCATAGCACAGAAACAGGACTGGTGAAAGTTACTGACATTCTCATGGCCTCAGACAGTGGACTTGTGTCCATTCTTGTCCTGTTAGATCTCAGAGCTGCATTTGATATGGATGTCTGTGGGAGGAACCCCGCATGTCCCGCCTACTGAGTTTGATGGCTGGGTTTGACAGTTTTAAATAATTCATGACAACAGCGCTCCCTGGAACATGAAATAATAATTTATATATTTTTAAATGGAAAATTTTGTTAAAAAGATGTTTAATTACATAAATTCATAGTTAAAAGTGCATATTAATTTATTTAAAGACAAATTTAATTATTTAATTGCATATTTCATAATTTAAATATTT
>NW_013952444.1:2252179-2254403 GCF_001266775.1 Austrofundulus limnaeus
AGCTAAAGGTGACATAGATATTTTATTATGGTATAGTATTTAAATGTATGCCTAAGAAACACATAATATTGGCCCCTTAAGAGATTAGTTCAAATTTTGATTCAAGTGAGTGCCTTTCTTTGGTAATACGCCAAGGAGATCTTCTCAGAATTAAGTAAAAGACAGAAATCAGAGGACTGACTGAACTTTGTGATACAAAGGGAGAGTGATATTATGTACTGATAAATCATGGCTTTCTGCTCAATTCCCTATTTTGTTTTTTCAAACTGTATAACGAAGGAAAATGCAGAAATCAATTAACTTTATAATTTTTAAGAAGTGAAATGATCTTTTTCTTGTAACAAACACTTTAAGTCCTAACCATTAAATTCCAAATTCATTTCTTTGGTGGACTAACTGTAGAGTTAAAAGAAGAATCAGAACGAAGGCCTTTGTCACGATGCTCACCCCATACCACATTCATCACAACAGGACAGCAGATCTTCAGCGGAAATCTCCAGAGAGACTTTGCCTCCGCTTTGGATACACAACCTGTCAGATATGGCTTCAGCTGCCCCGAAGGCCTGTGGGAAATCAGGATAAATATCAGCGGTAACCGCCCTCGCAGAGTGATGCTTCTATCACTTTATAGTAGCCGTCTTACCCAGCAGGATCCACAGTTTCCCTGATCCCTGATCTGTTGGATCGTGGGACAGTTGGGCCACTGCTGCCGCGCGTCAAAGCTGTCAGGAAGTTTTAGGCCTTCAACGTCATGAACCCTGAAAAAAAAAAGGACAGTTAATGATTAACGACAGATAATAAACCCCTGAGTGTCACGTGCTGGGCATGTGAGAAGCACACACACACACACACACACTGTAAATACCTACACATATGGCAGCCGGGGTCCCTTCAGTATGGTCCCACACAGGCCTTTCACGTAGCTCRTGTCAACATTATGGAAGTTGGGGCCGGCCTGCAGAGCAACAGAAGCTCAATCAGTGCTTTTTGAAGCCCACCTGTGTCAGCCGGAGCTCCTTTTAAGAGTGAATAAACACACTGTCTCACCCTCCAGGTAGTGTTAGCTTTGTTAACGATGCCGATCACTTCCAAGGACAGAGGATTGAGGAGAGGACTCGCCAAGGAGCCGGAGGCCGCCGCCGTGATGCATAGGAGGAACAGAGAATGCATCCTGCACAGCTTTATTCTCTCCTGACAACAAAATCAAAGACTTTTGAGTAACATATTAAATGAATCTAAGACATTTTAAAGCTTTAATTTTAGATACATGAATGAGACTTTTTAAGGGTGTGCTAGAATGATTCAGATAAAGAAATATAACCTACAGCAGCACAAAGAAGCTGTATTTGCACTACTGCCTGTGTGAAAACATGAATTTTATTCTTTTTTGATAATTGACAACAAATCTAATTCAGCTCTAAACTGTTTTAATCACACTTTCTTGTAATTAGGTCATCATGACAAACAAACTCAACCTGTATAATCAAAGCTTAAAACATTTTCCCTAAATGATCTAAATGGTCATTAGAAATAAAAAAGCAAAATATATTTCCAAAAGGATTATCTTTTTTTTTTTTTTACCTGTGTTGCTGTTTCAGTAAACTGCTCCTCTGCAGAGACTCTTTCTCCCTCGTTGATCAGAACTWGATGCAGCTCTTTATATCAGCCTCAAGTTAAAGAGTCACATGTTTGAGTAATAAATATATAGCCATCAAATGCATCATATGACCAGAAACACTCCAAAGGTTGACAGTCATGCTTAAGAGGTGGCAAAAGGACGTTTTAGTTTTATACAATCCATAGAGTACTTTTTTTGTTAACTGGATTTAAAATGTACATCCTGAACACCTCAAATCTCTACTGCAAGGTGTATATAATGATTAGGACTGTGTATTGGCAAGAATTTGCTGATATGATACATATCATGACACAGGGGTCACGATACAATATATCACGATATACTGCGATACTGTAAGCAAGGCCATATTTTACCATTTAAAAATACTCAAGTTTGTTTTATATGTTTACTCACAATGCTATGGAAGCCCGTTTCCGCCACCCTGATAAAAAAAATAAAACTTGTATCTCATAATTATGATTTAGCTATCTCATAATAATGAGATAGCTATTTCATTATTATGCGATAGTTTCTCATAAGATAGTTTCTCATAATTATGAGATACTATCTCATTATTATGAGATACTATCTCATAATTATGAGATA
>NW_013952444.1:2254902-2256734 GCF_001266775.1 Austrofundulus limnaeus
TAAATACATAAATAAATAAATAAATAAGCTTGCAAATTAAAACATTCAGCTCACCTGCCTGAAAACAAAGATTATTGAAGTTTTGATGAAACACTTGAAAAAGTCCTCTTTTGACCTTTATGTTTCAGGCAGGTTTAACTGTAGGAATATCAGTTTGAACTGGTCACAGAAAATTWGATTTTATGTGTCTGAACTGACAACTTTGTGTATTTTATGATTTTTTTACTCACAATTTTATCCTTTAAAAAACGTTTTAACACATCCAATTATCAATAATTGTCCACACTAATGTTTTAGCTGTCTACACATTTCAAACTCTTCTGTCCCAGGATGACAGAGCTCCTCAAATCAGGAAGTGGCAAACACAGGTGTGTCGTTATAATTATAACGAACCACTAACACCAGATTTAACATTGATTTTGCATTTCTTTTTTCTTATTCAGTTCATACGTCAAAAATTTTGATTTTTCTTATTAATCAGTTTGTTGGAATTCTGGGCTGTTGTGAACTCAAGTTTGACCCAGGTTACATTCTTTCACTCCTTTATTTGTTCAAATATGTACAAATCAAAATGTCACATTACATAGCAATGTTTGAAGCTCTCCCTTTGGTGCTGTACAAGGTTACTCTGTGCTAGCCTTTCTACTCACCAAAGCYGCGTTAAGGACACTTCGCTAACAGATTCCACATGATATGAAAATATGTCTTGATTCCATTGAAAAACAATTGACGTTTGATAAATCTAAAGCGGTACAGCAGAGTTGTTATTCCACATTTTGAAAAACAGACAAAATAGTCAGAGTGCACGATCTTTGCCCACACGCAGAGCAAATACCTCGAAGTCCAAGCGTTTCTTCCAGCAGTGATTCAACACGGAGTCAGGGGGRAGAAAGAACTATATTAATATTTGAGACAAAATTAAACAAAAGCTTCATGAAGTTTGGTGGCTCTGTGTTCCTCCAAAACCCTAAAAGTAACCCAATTTATTTTCTGCCACGTCACACAAAAGAATGAGACCAGGTTGTTACAAGAACCCTGTCGCAGKTCAGTCTGTCCGAGGTCTGAAACAGCCACGAGGGAGGGAAGAAAAATAAGCTTTAGTCAGACAGGAAATGGGGTTTCTTCAGTTTSTGAGCTTATCAAAAAGGGAGGGAGGGTGGGTGAGTGGGGGTCCCCATCACTTCATGTCCCCCGTGCCCTGCGCCTGAGCTGCAGTCGTGCTGAGGTACTGCCAGCTGAGAGCGGCCAGCAGCACGCCGGCAGACAGGTACATTGGAGACAGGTGGTGGGTCCTGGTGGAGAAGCCGGACTGCGTCAGGGCGGACTTCTCCTGGATCACAGCCAGGATGTGCAGAGTTTTGCTCCTGGACGGATCTGTGAGGGAGACCTTCTGAAGAATCTGCAGAGAGGGAGATTCAGATGTAGCATCGTGACAGCGGAGAGGTGTAACTGATGTGGAGGCAAACACCCACCTCCTGACTGTACTGGGTGATAATGGTCTGCACAGCTATCATGTTGGTGGCCTCCATCATGAGGGTGACCGCCTGTCCCTTTCTGATCTTCACCACACCCTGGAACACCATGGGGTTGTTGTAGCACGTCGACAGTGTCGCTATCGCCATCACCTGGGTGGAAGAGGAACAACGTGAATCAGGTGGAAGAAATCAAAAGAAACAAACTCGTCTCTCCAATAAACTCACTGTATTTATTCATGTATAATGCACCTAGAGGGTCATGCAAACCCCATTTGTTTGAGCTTAAAGGCACAGTGTGTAGGATTTGTTGTTTTCAGCGACATCTAGTGGTTGAGTGGTTGAATCATCCTCCCTGGT
>NW_013952444.1:2258410-2260051 GCF_001266775.1 Austrofundulus limnaeus
TTTAAAAAGCATAAAATAAATCGAACCCGCCTGTTTAACGCTACCCCAAATGTTTTTGTACTGTTTATTTTTTCTTTTTTTTTTCAGTGATTTGTGGTCAACGGCTGCACCGATCAACGTGAAATTTGTCAGGAATGTAGATGTATTCGACCTACACTGCGCCAGCCAACAATCTTATGATTGACCCCATATTTGAGGAGGGGGCTCCACCGGAAAAAGGGGGTTTCTGGACATACAAAAACGCTTGTAACTCAAAAGTTATTCAACATAGAAGATTCAGGTTTTTCTTTTTTTTAGTTCTGATGAAGGGCAATCCATCAGGCCCACCAATGCGCCCCCCCCCCCCATTCAAAAGTGTGGGGGTCATATATGCTACTGTTATGCTGCATCTAGTTTCGTACGTACTTCAGGATGTTTCAGCCTTTGCAGTGTACCCTCTYTAGTGGGGAAGCGTTATTTGGGGACGCACACTTGCTGGTGCATTTGTTGCTGCCCGCTTAGATATGGTAAATACTATAAAGCTCAACTTAAATCTGCTCAAACGTTAMGTGCACAATGATTAGTGTCACCCAGTGTTCGCCAGAACAGATCTCTTTACCTGTGGAATGGCACAGAAGTTGAAGACGCTTTGGTTGCGCAGCCGAGACAGGTAGGCGATGACGTCAGGAACGTGGTGGAGAGCATCAGTGACCAGCAGGTTGAGACAAGACAGAGCCGACTCCAGCTTCTCTGGGTGAGCCAAATCCTCCAGACGACTGGCRAACTGGCTCCAAGCCTGCACAGACACACCGCAAACTCAGTTTTTAATCCTAGTTTCTGCAGAAATCGAAAGAAAGCGTTTTTTTGTTTTGTTTTTCACGTGACAAGTTCACCTCTTGTGGCCAGAAGCTACGACCCTCCTGTGTGTCTTCCAGATARTCTCGGATGATGTTGGTCTTCTGGAGGAACAGACCCATGGAGTTTGCCAGCTCCGTGTCTTGTCCCACTTCGGGGTCCTCCAGCTGGGAGGCGGAGAACAGCTTCGACAGACCGATTCCGACCAGACCGGCRACGTAGTGGCAGTACTGCACCAGAAAAACCCAGCATTGTGGCATCCCACAAGGAACAAAACACTGATTAAACATTTACAAGACATTGGCGGAGTCATGCTTAATCTGTGTGCGAAACTTGTAGGAGAACTTCTAGTGTGTCAAAACTGAGATAAGCAGAAAACACCTGTGGAAACAGATAAGACAAGCCGACATGGATGCCTGTGGCTTTCACCACTCAAAACAGTCCCTGCTRTTTTCAGTAAATATTTAGCAGAGTGTTTTCTAAGATGTTGCCTTATATTTGGGTCTGTGTAAATGGTAAATTGGGGAACAGCCTGAACTTGTACAGCACTTTACACACCCACATTCACCCATTCACACACACATTCACATGCTGATGGTGTGAAGCTACATCATAGCCAGAGCTGCCCCGTGTACTCTTTGATAATTCAATTTTCAATTTAAAAACAGATAATGAAAAACAAAAAATTGGATAATTATTTTCTTTTCTTTTTATACTCCAAAAACAAGAAAAGTGTCTCTACTTAAAAAAAAAAAAAACTATATAACTCCACCTTAAATTGTCTGATAACAGGATAAACATGTTTTA
>NW_013952444.1:2262944-2264883 GCF_001266775.1 Austrofundulus limnaeus
AAAGATACACTGACCGTTACTCTAGAACAGTAAGTTCTGTCTTCTGACAAATTCAGTTCGATAACTTTTGGTCACAAAAGGATTTGTGACATTTTTCTTTGTTCTCCTAGTAACCAAATATAACTTCAAAATAGACAATTACAGTTTGATACAGGGACAAAAATGCTGATGTCAAAAGTAAAGAAGAATATAAAAAAATAATCGTAATCATAAACTTAAAGTGCCTGTGACATGCCTATCCATCAAATACAAAAAGTCAAAGAAAACACATGTTTATATAAGAAACCTTGCATAAAATGTGATTTTACCCATTTTGCCACATAAATGGCATATTTTCTTTTGAACTCTGCTCAGCCAAATTGCAACAGGAAGTGACATCAAAGGGGAACTCTTTAAGAAAGAGAACTCTGTAATCTTTGTTTATTGGAACAATATTATTTGAACTCTGACTTCATCTCTCTGATAGTGACACAAAATAATCAAAAGAAACATCAGATTCTTCTCTACAGTCTGTGTCGTTAGCTGTTGTTCCATGCAGGCATTCCCCTTWGACATCACTTCCTGTTCCTTCACATGCAAATATCTCAACAACTGTTCATCTCAGCAGCGGGAAATTATTTTTGCAATATGCTAATTATCTTTCCAATAAGGCCTTTATATTTATTTCAAATATTTCATGTCACAGGCACTTTAAAATTGATAATCGAATTGGGGCTTGAGTGAACCGTTACATCCCTAATCGCTTGTGCTAGATTTTGAATTCAAGCCGTGAACTGTACGTTGTTACCTTCCTTACATCAGGAGAATGTTATTTACCTGGTCCCAGTCTTTCATGGATCCCACCTTCTTCTCCAGGAATTCAGCCATTCCGACTCCCATACGGTGGCAGATATCCGAGATGACGTCTCTGTATTCCTGAGCGAGGTTTCTGAATTCCAGTGAGATCTGGGATTCAGAGCATGAATGATAGCATTAGGACGAGTTAAGTACGTGTTTGGAACCCCCTCTGTGAGATTACGGACCGTGGGGAAATCCTCAAGAACCTGCCGATCCTTCTCCTGGCTCTCGGTGAAGCACCACTCCTGCTGGTACAGGTAGGTGTGGAAGTTGTTCAGCATGGGCACCTTCTTGTCCAGAGGGATCGTCATGTCGTCCTCCACCGTGTCCAGCGCGCGCAGCACCAGGTAGAAGATGCAAACGGCGTGTCTGGATCAYGGATGATAGAATGAAAGCAGTGAGACGACTGCAGAGTTGGAAAACAAAAATAAGACTGAAAGGGCAGACGTGTCGACCAGATGGATGGNTGGCAATGATCTGCTTGAATGCAGACAACCCCCCTTTGACATCACTTCCTGTTACTTCACATGCAAATATCTCAACAACTGTTCATCTCAGTGGTGTAATGTTTTCTTTGCAATATATTATCAACAATACCTTTCCATAAATGCATTCTTACTTTTCACAAAAACGTGCTGTCACGTGCACTTTAATGTCTACATGCATGGCTTTATTAAACAGGGCTGATGCCATAATGTTATTATCAGTGGCGTAAGTGTATTTGCTCTTGGTCAAGGTCTTGATATGCAAATGGATCAAATTTTAAAAAGATGAAACGCAAAATCAAGAACTTGTTATTTTGAATTTATCAATGTTGTTCCAATTATTTGAAATAGTTCTTTATAATCAATAAAATGTTTAAGCATTTAATATATCTTTTACGGACAAATTACATGCAACCAAAAACAAAAACTATAAGCGGTTTTCCCAACAACAGTGTTGCAGTTAGTTTCAGCTTTACTCCGTTTATGATAACAGTGGAGGTTTTACTGGTTTTAATAGGAGACAAAGACAAGCAATTGAATAATGTAGGGATGTTGACATTTCGTCGGCAGCTGCTGCCATTTTCTTCCCAAACTGCTGTGACCAGATTTTGCAAGGC
>NW_013952444.1:2265982-2267696 GCF_001266775.1 Austrofundulus limnaeus
AGGTAGGACAAAGTGTCTCAGGTAGGATAGAGTGTCTCAAGTAGGACAGAGTGTCTCAGGTAAGACAGAGGGTCTCAGGTAAGACAGAGGGTCTCAGGTAAGACAGAGTGTCTCAAGTAGGACAGAGTGTCTCAGGTAAGACAGAGGGTCTCAGGTAAGACAGAGTGTCTCAAGTAAGACAGAGTGTCTCAAGTAGGACAGAGGGTCTCAGGTAGGACAGAGGATCTCAGGTAGGACAGAGGGTCTCAGGTAAGACAGAGTGTCTCAAGTAGGACAGAGGGTCTCAGGTAGGACAGAGGATCTCAGGTAGGACAGAGGATCTCAGGTAGGACAGAGGGTCTCAGGTAAGACAGAGTGTCTCAAGTAGGACAGAGTGTCTCAGGTAAGACAGAGTGTCTCAAGTAGGACAGGGTGTCTCAACTAATTTTCAAAAGACAGAAATGCATTATTTTTCCTATAAAAATGATGCAGTTGTGTGTCATTTACCTCTTTGACCTGTTTGAAGTAGTTAAGGAACTTAACTTGGGTAACCAGATACGAGTTCTCAGATGGGCCGCCTTTGACTCAGACTTCATCCCCAACCAATTAGACTCCAGTTTTAAAAACTGATCACAGAAAGGAATAACTGCATATTGCAGGATACTGGACAAAAATACTATACCAAACACTACAAAGAAAAACATGATTTAGAAAAAGGGGACTTCTTTAGATACTTGCAACTTAGACAATATATTTTTGCAAACATACTGAAAGCTTGTATCTTAGACTCTAACGAGATAATTCAGTTGGTTTCACAAGCCTACTCCAAACCCCGAAAAATCACTATTTCCTAACTTTATCTGAGATTGTTGAGATCCAAAGGAAAGTCAACAGACTATGTTAGGAAAAGATGGGAAAAAGAGTTGAATACTGAAATATCACAAGAGCAGTGGGACAATATGCGTGAATCCGCTGCTACAACCTCCTCTTCAAACCATTGGCGTGAATTCAGTTGGAAAAATTTGATACGTTTTTTTCAGAACACCAAAGCAGCAGCCTTGTAGAAACCCCGATGCATATAAATGCTGGAGGGGATGTGGGGACACAGAGGCAAATCACTCCCATATTTTCTGGTCCTGCATTAAGATAAAGACTTATTGGAAGGATGTTCTGGGGAAGATTGAGTCAATTTTGGGTCTTGAACTCCAACGACCCACCATGTCATTGCTACTTGGAGCTGTTCCTGAAGGTCTGAATGAGAATGACAAATATTTATTAAAAATCTTCAGTGCCACAGCCAAAAAAACTGATTACTCGGAATTGGCTTCAACCTGACCCAACAACGTTAAAGGACTGGCTGGAACTGGTAGAAGAGACCCATAAAATGGAAAAGTTAACATTCATGCTGAGACTGCAACCGCACCTTTATAAAAAGAGATGGAGCAAATGGACTAGATCTTTAGAGAGCAATATCTGAACCAGGTTTCTCTTTCCTTGTTATTTTAAATGTTGCTCAAAAAATGGGATGTAGTTCTGTTTGCTGTTTCATCCTGTAACTATTCAACTTAGTTAGAATGTGAGTAATTCCTCTTGTCGACAGTCTGTTCTTGTTCTGTGTAATTTATGTGTTTAAAAAAATGTTTCAATAAACATTAAGTAAAAAAATGATGGAGTTGCTTTCTCTTGGTAGTATGGCTTTACTTAAAATTATATATTTGTGAAATTCATTATTGGG
>NW_013952444.1:2274234-2277381 GCF_001266775.1 Austrofundulus limnaeus
GTATCGGACATTTCTCAAAGTTGTAATATCGGTATCGTATCGGAAGTGAAAAAGTGGTATCGGGACATCCCTACTTCTGATATGTTATAATAAATAACAAACTGGCTTGAAAATGCTTCACTGTGACCATGAAATAACTCGCAATGTTGCAACACATTTTGTTACAGGAGGACCTGTTTAGCTACTGTTTGCAGCTGCTGTTCTCCCATTTGTGAGCAAATGCAACAAATGAACACTTCTCATTTACTTTTTTGAAACACTATCCTGTGCGGCCAACGCCTCCGTGTCCACGCCAAGTGAAAACATGCAGAGCAGACACACCTCCTCCTCCCTCACCTCAGCTCTCCGTCCAGCGCCTGAATGACGGCTGCRAAGCTCCGGCTCGTCTGGTTCAGATAGACGTAACAGGTCCGCAGGCTCTCCGTCATGGACTCCTGGCAGGAGAGACAAAGGAAGGCGGTTTGTCGGTGGAAACCCGCGGGTCTGAGGGCGTTGCGGGGTCGGGTGGCCTCCAGCGGGCCCCGCTCCCCGAGCCTCCAGCCCTGCTTCAGCAGRAAGGTTCGAGGAGCGGAGCCGCAGCACCGCGGTGCCACCGAGAGCGAGCGCCTAAACACGGACAGGGAGGCCGGACACTTGCAGCAAGCTCCGGCCATGCGAAAACCCCCACAGGAAGGCCGAGCCTTAGACCACACGGTCCATGTGTCCCGCGGGGTAGTGTCCCACAGTCCATGTAGAGGACAAGCGAACCGAAAAGGGTCGAGCGTGGAGACAAATCTTTTTTCCCCTACCGTCCGCTGATCTCCAAACAGAATCATATCTACATGAGGCGAGCAGAGAGGGTGCAGAGTGTTTGTAGATCTGTTGTTATGATCCGCAACGCTTCCCCCACCTCCTCTGCTCAAAACATGCCTCCCTTCTGTGTCCTAACCGCGGTTAAGCAACACAACATACATCCTGCAGAACATCAAGAACACATTACTGCTCTACAAAAAACATATTAAGCAAAATTCGACATTGTTAAAAGGACAGCACGCGCTTCAAATCGCGTGCAACTTTGCAAATTAACGCAAGAGTTTTGCATATAAAACATGCAAAATCAAGTCTAACATTTGAGGCTTCACTATGCTATCACATAAACAGTATTTTTACAGCATCTGCAMGCATTTTAAATAGGTCAAATTAGTTTAAAAATAAAAGACATGACGTTCTACTGCCATCTATCGGAAAAACATTGGAATTATACGATCGTGTGTTTAACAGAATAAACAGTCCTGCAGGGTAAACAGATAGAAAATTGTGCTTTTTTTTGCAGATTGTTAAGTTTCAACAGAATGCATAAGGTTTGTTAATAAAATATTTCTATGTAATAAATAAAATAATAGAATGCAGTTCATAGTGGTTAAATCTTTAATACTTTTTGAAGGCTCCACATCATCTCTAAGGCACTGATTGTGGAATGCATTGTTTATCTTCAAGTGATCTCAGTCTAAAGTGTTTAAAAAAACAGCTCTGACAACTGACCTTAAATATTTGACAAGGTCAAAGTGACTCTCAGCTCTATTTTGACCTCAGGACTGAAGTTGTTCAGCCTGATYAGAAGAAAATAACAATTTGTACTTTTACAGGTGGCAAAAAAAAAGTAGTTTGAGGATCACACCAAATTCCTCTGGGTCACATTGGTGTTTAAAACTGCGGGATTAGGCGTCAAACGCACGCGCAGCATCTCTCCTCGCTCCAATCTTATTACGTAACTCAAATCCCGCGTCAGTGCTYATGTCTGCCCGTGTGTGGACAGCCAAGCAGAGCCGATCTAATTCGACAAAGTCCAATTAGMTGACTGTTTTCACCGTGCACCATATAGGTCAATCCACGGCACCGTGGATCTGGTTGTTAATAGGACTACAGGTCTACGTGGGGGGATTCCGTGCTGCAGCTCGWGTTGATGATTCAAAAAGAGGAACGGGATGTGCTGCATAAATCACGTGGCAAACAGCGATACGCAAATGCTCTCTTTGCTTATTAAAATAAAAATAAAAATCAGTAATCATTTAGGCTACTCACGTAATCCAACTTTGTCATGACAGCCCGACATCCCCCCATCTTGAACCTAAACAGGTTGAATATCTCCTCCGGGTGTGCCAGAGACTTCAGGATGTCCATGTTGCCTCAGACGTCAGATGTCCCGCAGCTACTCTGAAAACCTGCCGTGTGGACCGGAGGAGACGCTCTCCATCCAGGCTGCCTTTTCGCCGGGATGCAGCGGCGGTGGGGGAATCATTCACCAAAAAGAGAACCGAACGCTTTCTGCCCCTGAAACGCGTTACATCRACCGACGCCTCTGATTGGCTGCGCCGTCATGGGTTTAGCAGCCGGCATCCAATGAGCGAGAGGACCGACTGGCGTGATGCCCCGCCCTCACGRAGTGTCATCCGRGCGCGTCCTGTGATTGGTCCGTTAGAAGAAGCGACAGAAAAGCAACACCTGTTTATTGAAATGACAGAGGCAGAGCTGCCTGCTGTGAAACAACGTGGTGTTCAGAGCTTCAGATGTACTGGAGCAGGTATTGGTCTGATAACGTCCAGCTCCTGGAAAAATTTTATTCATTACAAAGGACCAAACATAAGTCAAAAAGTAGGACAGGACAGTTATTTTTCTTATGAAACGTTAGCTTGCTGCTGGTTATCTATCAGCTAACGTTAGCAATCATTAGTGATGACATTATCTTGAGGTTTTTTTTTTTAATCAGTTAAACTGTATTTTAATGCTAAGATTGAGTCCAGGTCCACTCTGATGATATTTATTGATTCCCTGTTATAATTTACATTCATAAGTCACAGATTATTTCTCTAATTTAATCTGCTAGCTTCATAATTTACACATTACTTACTTGACTTTTTAAAGCTGACTGAATTCAGGTGGCAGTAAAAACATAACACTTAATCTCTCTGTTGAAGTAGGAACTGAATACAGGCTGTGTCTCAATTCAGGGGCTGGGTCCTCATGAGTGCGCATTTGTTGGCCGCATACGTCATTGCCCCGTGCGGAGGACGGTCCCAATTCAAAGGCTCCTCCTCATGCGGTCGAGGAATGCGTCCTGCTTCCTATCGAAATCCGAGGATGCATCAGAGTATCCTTTCCGGCGGAGGC
>NW_013952444.1:2281798-2292772 GCF_001266775.1 Austrofundulus limnaeus
CATTAGCACCTCTAGTAATATATTTACTGAGAAAAATGGTGACGTGTTCAATCCTTATTTTACCCGCTGTATGTTCCAGTTGAAAGCAGCCTTTAAAATGATGTAGTCCCACATTAAAACTCCCCCTGAGGAAGAAAAGCTGTCTCTGCAGATCTTACATAATATGGAAMAAATAATAATAATTGCAGATGGATGCTTTCCAACAAAACGCTGCAACTCTGGTGGCCTGCATGTTTTACTAAGCACTTAAACCCCCCACACTTCACACAGGTGTTTTTACGACGTGATTCTGCTCAAGCTGATGCTAAAATGTTCATTTCTTAGGTCATAAATGTCTTTATCATCAACAGGGTTATTAACGAACCACTACCACACCTCCACAATCCTTCCTCCACGATTCCAAGTGAAATCTGCCAAGGTGCTTAATGTCAGTCAAGGCAAGTCCAGACGTAGTCCTGATGGGTGCTTCAATCAGGCAGCGTAAACGATAACATGAGTCTTTACAGGTGTTTTTTTCTGCTGCTCAGCATGTGGCAAAACCCTAAATCACACCTGAAACCATTAAAGGATTATGAGCCTTTTGATAAAACGCACACGTCGTCACTGACCTTGTAGGTTTTCTTTCTCTCAGCAGTTTTTTTTTTAGCAACTTCAGTTTGTCATGTCACATTGTGATTGACAGCTTCACGTCGTGTCAGCGAGGTGGGTGGGAATTCAGGTTTTACTATTATTAAAGCCAAAGCTCCTTGTTCCGCAGATGCTGGCTCCAAAAATTCGTCAGCAGCTGAATTTTTTTTAAAGGACACATTTGACTTCAATTTTGAAAAGCAAGTGAAGACAGAGATGCTTCATGTATATTAATCAAGAAAAAAAGCAGGTTTTTGCAGTAGTTCCAGATCAGTGAGTGGCTCCAGGGATGAGCCTTCATCCTCTGCACTGCTTGACTTTTTACATAAACATAAAAATGTACAATTATGGCACTTTAAACATTTTTAAAGATGTCCTGTTTTGATACATGAACATTCGTAAACAGGAATTAAAGGAGTAGTTTGGATTTTAGAAAGTGGTGTTTCGCAGAAAGGTTGTGAACAATAATTATCTTACCTGTTGTAGATAGATCTTTAAACAACCTCGTTTTGGAGAAAGAGAGTTTAATTTAGCCTTTTTCCAGGAAGAAGCACCCAGTGCTGCAGTTGAAGTGCTATAGCTAACTGCTGATGATGCTTTTTGAGCTCACACACAATCGTAAATGTAAAAAACTACAAATTGAAAAACTGACAGTAATGTAAAGGTTTATAACGTAAGGCAATTCACTTTGACCTTGGCCCCACTTGAGCTAACCATTAGCTCATAAATCTGGTCAGAATGAATAAATTGTTTCAATAAAGTATAAATTTAGCAACTCAAAAAGAACTAAACTACATCATGAGACCACAAGGAGTATGGCAGACCATTTTAGCATAAATTGGCTTCACCACACTTACATTTCAATTGTCTGAAATTGATTTACAAATTACAGTATTGGTTGATTAAATATCTCATTTTGACAAATCAAAATACCATTTGAGATATCTCTTATTACATTCTGACTAATAAGTTGTACAGAGGCTCCAATTCAAGATATCTTAAAATGAATTTTGACTAGTCATTATTTATTTCCAAGATATCTCACTTTTTGTTCTGACTACTCCAGTTCTAATGTAGCTATTAGGAGATTTCAGATATTTAAGATTCAAGTAATGCTAATTAAATTTCATGTATCTTGAAAGCAAATAATGACTATAGGCAAAACTAACTAGTCAGAACGATATTCAGGATATCTTGAATAATTATTCTATCCAGTCAAAACATTAAAGATTAAGTTGCATTTTGGCAGAAAGTTTCTAAGTCATGTTAGCCTAACTAAGCCACCAGTCTTACCTTAATTTGCCATTCAGTGGTTGTAATGTCAGGTCAATCCAACTCAAATTCTGGTGTTTTTAACACAAATTTAGGGCTGCAGCTCAACATGAATTGAGAAGCATGGATCATTTATTGCCCGTCATTGCAGCAGAAAAATTGCAGGACAGCTAAGCAGAGGGGCTTATGCGCAATTTTTAAATTCATCTGTCTAAAACCGTAATTTTGACTATATAGTTATTACATTCTAGATATACTGTATATCTAGAATGTAATTAAAGATAGTCAGACACAGATGATTTTATGTTAAAATGTCCTGCCATACTGGATGAACACCCTCACTGTTCACTGAAGTTTACTACACAGCTAGCTTGACTTATGGTTCTCACATGGCCTCCCGACAGTGAAAATTCATGGATGTGATGATCAAGTTTCTGCCTCCAGCTGTAACTCACCCAGCAGAAAGGAACCTTTTGACATCTGCCGAGCTAATTCAAATGCCAGTTGGATGTTAGCCGCTAACTGCTGTCTTTTTTTATATTGTAGCAAAGTCAAAAGAATAAGAACCCTCTGTACATTTTGTCACAACTTTAACGAGCAAAATTAACATTTTACGAAGACTGACACAATCACCGCCCAGATCTTGTCTAACGTGTTCCTCAGCATATCTCTGTTTACACAGAAGAAGTCCGCCGTCTCTGTCCGACTGTGTCTGTTCTTGTTTCGCTCATTTCATGCAGACCACATAAAAATCTCTAAGGAGACCAATTATTTAACGCTAATGGAGGTTAAACTGTTTTACGGGGACCTGTGGTGCCTGGAAGCTTTCCGTTTCCTTTCCTCCTGACGGCAGTTTTAGACACACGTCAGTAATCTTTAAGTTTTCACATTCAGTCTGACAGATATGATGGAAACTGTTTTTGGTTTTAGCACTGCATCTATCTGAAGCTTTAAGATCTCTATATGACCCCTGTGTAAAACTGCCACCGGGGACCATTCAGGCATTTTGTTTTTAATCGCATGATTCTTAATGAGAAAGCAGATCAACATGCACAGTCCTGATGTGATGGTGTTTTCCTTGAGGGCTTACATGTGAACTGCGCTTTCATTATGAACCTCCATGACTCATCCTGACACTAATCTAAACTGAAGCTTTACATTTGTTTGACCTTAAAACCGTCATTTCAAATCTATCCTTTACGGAGCTGAACKGTTGCCTTTTTKGGGGAAAAGGCTGCRTGCTTTTGGAAACCTATCAGACAGAAAAAAGGTGGTGCTGTTGATGTGAACGTTAATGACAACAAACAGTRAAACTTGGCTCAAAGCAGGAATACATCAACAGTGTTCCGGTTTGGTATCTATAGCGCTTTGAATTTTTTATTTTTTTGTGTAGGTGGAGCCTAGAGCTGGCAGGCAGCAAACCTCCAGGTGGTTGTTAGTTACAGTACAAGCTTAACCGCTGTTTAGGTTGTCAGACGTGAAGCGAAGTCGGTCAGATATGACAGTGTTCAGCCAGAAAGAAACAAGACGAAGGCTTTCAGCAGCTCCTCAGACACCTGTGCTGACAAGACTGGATGGCTTTTTCTATGTGAGTGAATGTGGTTTTTACTTTAAAATAATAAGTGATCAGCTTTGTATTTGTGTATTTTAGCCCACTACTTCACTTTCATTGTATAATACAGTGATGTCATAGCCTGAAGGGCTTTGTTGCTTGGATAAAAACCTGCTTTGAAAGTAAAGCTTCTAAATGTCTGATAATCTAATCCCTGATTTACTGTTTTATTCCAGGTTGGGTCGAAAGCGTCCTCTGTTTAGTGTATGTAAAGAGCAGCATCTCTGTAAGAAGACATGTTTAACATACTGGTCGGACAGAACTATACAGCCTGCCGGGCTGACGTAAGTCAATCTTTACAGTTTACACTTAAAGCACATAGTGCAGGAAGATGATTTTTTGTTCATTTTTCACTCTTCTTTTGGCATAAAAGTCACAATGTCAACTTTTAACAGCTAACACTAGTGTTGTAGTCAAGACCAGCTAACTCGAGACCAAGTCAAGACAAAGACCAGCACCCCATGCTCTCTCCAAAAGGACATTTTTGAAACACGTAGGACAACAACGTGCTCGCATGCTGCAGATTTATATCTATAGTAGTGGGTGTCCAAGTGCCCTTTAACTATCCTTTAAACATCATAAATAAGAGTTTTATACATTGCCAATTGAATGGTTTGTCTGCTCTGTTGCAAACGGACTGATCCGGAGTCATTTTCAGCGACGTCCACATAAAATCATAAACGCTTTAGTTTTCACACATTATTAGCTGTGACTGCCATCTTCAAATTGTTCCACTTCAAAAGGTAATCYGAACAACTAATAATCACTTCTGAGCATTTCATCAAAATCCATCACTGGTTTATGAGATATTTTGCTAACAGGCAAACAGGTTTAAAGCAGTTAATGGTAGAGTTTTAGGCAAAGATTGAAACCTAATAAAACTTTTATTTTTATTGCCTGCCTCTCAGCAGTGTGCTGCAGTAATAAAAACTAATTTAAACTGGCTTTGTTTTTTTGATCGATGTTTTTACTTTTGTTTCCAAACTTTCACAGAAACTGTTTTGCAGACCACATTAATTGTTGCTGTATTAATAAAACTGTGTTACTGTAATACACATTGAGTGTTGAGGGTTTTAGCTTCCATCATTGGGCGCACAGAGATGAATAAGTCATTCAAGCCTATTGGTTAAATCCCTCAATTAGCAGAGGCTCGTGTGTAATTGCAGACAAATTAGGAAAACAAAACGTAGTAAATAAAAATATAATGTGTGGTTTGTTTGAGGATTCTTTACAGGCAACAAATGCTTACTATATAAAACAGGTGGACATGGTCAAAGATATGGTTTATTCTTTTGTGAGAATTTGCCAGGTTTATTTTTTTTTAGCTTCGTTAGTTTGTGAGTCATTGTGCGAGTGAAAAGGAACCAGCGTTCAGGTGACTGGCTCAGTCATTATAGCTATCCCTTCAAAAACAACCCTGAGGCACGTTCGCTGACGTGGTTCAGAAATATCTTTCATCTTTGGAGCACCTGAGAATTATTATTACTAACTGTTCTGAGTGACAATCTAACGTTAACAAACCTTTTTTTTTTGTAATAGGAGTGGTTTTGTCTGGAATGTACCTGTGCAGAGTCCAAAATGGGTCACCGGAGGGTCTGATGAGTAAGATAATAATAAGAATTGAGAAATCTGTCTGTTAAAAGGTTATTTCAAACCATTCTAAGTCAGGTTTTGTGAAAAGATCAGGAGCAGTTATAATCTTACCTGTTGCAGATAGCTTTTTGAACAACTCTAGTTTGGAGAAATCGTTTAATTCTGATCAGAGAGACAAGCTAACAGTTAGCCTGAGCGCTGCCAAGACCATTGTGGATTACAGCTGTCAGAAAATCACTCTATTCTTAAAATAATTTCACAGCAAACATTGTTTTACAAACTTTTACACTTCTGTCGATTTTACATTATATAATTATTTATATAAAATTCCACAGTTGTTTGCACAAACAGCTGCAGCAGCTAGTTGTAGCATTTAAAATACAGACTGAAACAATTCTAGCAAGAATTTTATAACATTTCTGTAGGAACAGTCATGTAATTCAGAGCGGTTTGCATGGTAAAGTAAAAAAAAAAAATAACGTTCACATCCGACTCTTGAGGCTGAACTCATTTTACATGCTGTGAATCTGTTTTAGTTGTGGCTGCACCCTGATTAGCTAATAGCTCATAAATGAGGTCAAAACTATTTCTCCAAACTGAGGATGTTCAAGGAGCTATCTGCAACAGGTAAGACATTTATTGCTTGTAACCATGTCCACAGAGCCCCACTTCAAAAGTTCTAAATTCTTCTACTTTTGGACAAACCTGTCACAGAAAAACAACAAACTAAAACTTATAATTGTTTTTTCTTAAGGGATCCCTGATTAGTTGTAACATTAGACTTTATTTGATAAACATATATTTTAACTGTAAAATAAAGACTGTAAAAATACTGTAGGTTGTTTAGTTTTGTAAATTTTTAAAAATATATTTCAACATGGACAGAGCCATTTTATTTACACGCAAAGCATTCTGGGTAAATGATGACGTGGATAGGTCCTCGCTGTGAGCGAGCTATATCCACCCTGAAGGTTAATCTTGGACAATATCTGACGATCGACTCTTTTGAATGAAACCAGAGAGCGTTGACAGAGAGAAGGCAGAAACGATCCAGTCTACAACTGAAAATGTGGATGGAGAACAACAGAGCTGCTTCATGGAAGAAGAACCTTAGCGTAGCCTGTTAGCCTTTGCACTAGCGTCGACGCTATATTGCCTTATGTGTGGCAGTACGCCCGTGCGGCTTTGAACGCACCACACAAGTGCCTGTTTCTGATTGGCTGGTGAGCTCGCTGTTGATGTATAAAGGTGGGGGCTTTCTCCCTCTACCTCTGTGGCATGTTTGCCTCTCGGTTCAGACTACCGTGGTTGTGGGTGCATGAAGCGTGCGTTAAACGACCCTTGATCCTTTTATCATGGTAAGGAGTGCTTCTACTTCCTGGGTGTTTTTGTTTGTAGCCTAGCTTTAACTTAGCTTCTGTTTCAATAGGCTGCCAGAATGAGTCYACCTGATTCCTCCTCCTTTATAGGAGCTACACTTTAGGCTCAGTGGTGAGTGTATTGTTTGTCTTATCAGTCTCTCAATTACACAAATTTGTGTAATTTAGAGACTGATAAGACAAACATTTATACATCAACAGCGAGCTCACCAGCCAATCAGAAACAGGCATTTGTGTGGTGCGTTCAAAGCCGCACGGGCATACTGCCACATTCCACCCCACCTTCTTGCATTGTCGACCAGACGATGGATAAATCAAAGCCAGTACCAATAGCCAACCCCCCTTTTCTTTTTTTTCTTCCTCTACGGCCATTGGAAGCGTTAAGCTCACCCAATGACGAGGCACTCCACACCACAAGACTAAATGCTTGCTAAAGCGTTAAAACCAGTATCCAATCCCTCAATGACTTTAACTCCACCCATGGCTTCATCACCCAGGGGCCAATTAAAGCCCCTTAACATGAGGGAGAACTCCTGAAGAGTCCCTCTCCCTCTGGTCCCATGAGGGAAGGCCTCCTTAAGAACAACATCTGACTGAGAAACCAGAAAATGTCTGTACAACAACAAATATCTCAGCAGGGTCTTTTTCATGCTGGAACAATACTTAAATTAATCTCCAGCCTTGCCCTCTAGGTTATCAAACAGGTCAACCATGTTGTGTTTTAATTTGCTTGGACCACTGCTCTGTCTAGCACTGTCGTGCCAGAGTGGGCCCTGTGTTGTGTGTGTTTTTAGCAATTAGATTAGGAAGTAAAAACCATTTGTACTTTGTATTGATTTGTCTCTTGCCTCATCTGTGGTAGGTCCATGGGCCTTTAAGGGAAATTTGAAAGTAGGGTTCTTGAAATAAATTATTTCTCTATTAAAATAGTAGTTGTAAAAACCCTAACTGTATCTTTCCCCAACATCTGTGTTGCCACATTTTGGCGTTGTTGGTAGGATCCGAACCTACGTATTAAAATAGTAGTTGTCAAAACCCTAACTGTATCTTTCCCCTAACATCTGTGTTGCCACATTTTGGCGTTGTGGGTAGGATTACTGCAGTTTTGAGGCTGAAACCTTTTTATCCTTTTATAGGTTGTACTGTGATTTGTTGTTCTGGTGTATTGCATGTTAGCCAAGTAATTTATTTATTTTTCTTCTCCTCAGTGCGGTTAAAGGACAAACAGCAGCGATTCACCCTTGAGTTGGTCAGGTGTAGTGGTAGAGGACGAGCTACCAGAAGGGAGGACCTCAGTTGCTCAATTAAAGGCTGATCATGAGTGGTTCCTTTCAGCTTTTTCAAAATGGCTGGAAGAGGCGTTTGGCAGTAGATGGCTTTCAGGGCCCTATTTGTGGTGCGTTCAAATCCGCAGGGGCATAATGCCATATATGCATTAGCTCAGTKCTAGCATGACAAACAAGCTAAACTGAGGTCCTCCATCCATATTTTCAGTTGCAGCTGAGTCATTTTTGCGTTCCCCTCTCTGTCATGTGGATGGATGACCTCAGTGACGAGAGGAGATTGTGTAGCGCTGAGCTAATCCATATATGGTGATAGCGTCAGGGCTAATGCTAAAGAAAACAAGCTAAGCTGAGGTTCTTCTTCCATGAAGCAGCTCTGTTGTCCTCCATCTATATTTTCAATTACAGACTGAGTCATTTCTACCTTCTCCTCTCTGTCAACGCTCTCTGGTTTCATTTAAAAGAGCCAATCGTCAGATGTTGTCCAAGATTAATCTTCAGGGTGGATATAGCTCACTCTCACTGAGGACCTATTCACGTCATCATTTACCCAGAATGCTTTGTGTGTAAATAAAATGGCCCCATCCGTGTAATATATTTTAAAACTTTTAGGTTAAAAATGATAAAAACTGAACAGCCTACAGTATTTTACAGTCTTTATTTTACAGTTAAAATAAATGTTTATTAAATTAAGTCTAATGTTACAACTAATCATGGATCCCTTTAAACTCATCAGTTTCTGCACGGCTCATACAAAGAAAACACAGACGGTTAATCACATCTTATACAGTTTGTGAAAACATTTTTTGTTTCGCCTTTTTTTTTGTTTCAGGACAAGCTATGATTCCAGCTGTATACCTCATACCTGTGTGAACAGGAGGACCACATACCTGACTGAAACCACGAGGCTCTTTGAGCAAACCTTGCTCTGGTCTGACACACAAAACTCCTCAAAGAGAGTCTTRGAGCATCTCCGGTCCAGAAGAGCCATCGGCGACGTCTTGTTCAGCGACTCGGTGAGCAGTAAATTCTCAGCCTTTCGCAGAGACATCACCGAGGAATGTGGCGCAGAAGACAAACAGCACTCGTGGGCGGTGATCGAGAAACGAGAGGAGCTCATCATGTACGGGCCTTACTACCCCAACTACAGCATCGGAGAGCACAGTGAGGACATCGTCATCAGACAAACCCAGGAGCTTCTGAGCTCAGACTTTCCCAAGGACTGGAAGGTGTACATTTTCACCGTGAACAGCCCATGTTTGGCGAGAAACACCGAGCCGTGCATGCTGAAGCTGATCCATAAGGCCTGGGAGTGGTGGAGCGTGTTTGGAGTGAAAACTCATATCGGCTACGTGAGAAGTTGGGGCTTCAAGGGAAACAAAGAAAACCTGTTCAAGGAACTCAGCTACAGGCAAACGGAATGTATCACTCAGAGTTCAGATTATGAGAATTATATTAAAAGAGCCGATAAGATCCCTGATCTTAATCTTTTATGCGAAACTCTGTTTTGGGTTGCTAAGGGCATGCTGAGATCTGAAAAGGAAAACTTTCCTATGATAACAGCTGWGCAGAAGCAGGACCGCAGGACTTTTTTCAAAAGCCTGTACGCCGTGCTTGAATGCAAACAGGAAGAGGAGAAGAAACTCCTGACGAAGGAGTTGAACTCGATGCTCAAAGCTGCGGAAGGCCTGCTCTCAGAGAAACAGGACAGCTTCGAGGCGCATGCGGAGAAAGGAGAGAGGTTTTTGCTCGGCCACGCTTTTAGCTCAGAAGTATGTGAAGCCCACCGGGATGAACTGAGAGTCAGATTTCAACAGTGCTGGAGGGAGATTGTACAGGATAGGTATGCGGAATCTGTCAGGGAGAAACTGACAGATCTGTTTAATCAATGCACAACCCAGCTCTTCGTCAAAGATTTTCAGAAATTCACAGGACAGTATTTGCAAATTGGAAAATTACAGCTTTAAGATGAAAACTTAAGAATCCGTATACTTTGGGTTTTCCGTTTCGAAACAAAATGGCTAAAAGAAAACAATTTTTTCTGTTTTTACAACCTACGCTGAACAAAATTTTAAACACTTTTGTGTTTGGTACCATTTTTCATGAGCTGAACTTCAAGATGTAAGTTTTTTATGTACACAACAATAAACCTTCCTTCAAAAATTGTTCAAAAATTTGCGTAAATCTGTGTTGGGGGCACTTCTCCTTTGCAGAGATAACCCATCTCATCTTGCCAGTGTGGCATATCAAGATTCTGATTAGACAATATTGCACAGGTGTGCCTTAGGCTGGCCACAATAGGCCACTCTGAAATATGCTGTTTTGCTTTATTGGGGTTGCTGTGAAATCACCATTGGAGATGTGAAAATTGATTAATTTCAAAAAACAGACTTATACCTTAAAGATATTTACAAAATATCTCATCTATGATCCTGAAAGAAAGTTCAACACATATCGGTTTAAAGCAAATATATTGAGTCTTTATAATGACGTAAAGTCACTGAATTTGTGTCGTAGGTATTCGTCAACAAGCATGACATTTTGAGACCTTGTGTCCTCATATGAGGACTTTTTTTGCATAATCCACTTCCTGTACCATGACAGGGTTTAGTTATACTTATTAGGTCCTACMAATCCCTAGCCTGGCCCTTTCCTTCCTACGCAGCTCCGCTCAATTCTAGTTTCCCTTCGCTGCTCCGTCTGGGACTTCTCCCATAGACAAGGATTTCGCTGACAGATTTTTAGTCGGGCCAATCAGGGAACAGAACGTCGATTTTCTGCGCAGTGTCTGCTTGTAGTTTATTTCACCTGGGCCAATCAGAGAACAGAAGGCGGAGTTTTGAACAACGTTCTGCGCAGTGTCTGCTAGTTATTTTAGCAAATGGCAGTTGAGGAAGTGAACTGATTTGATTTGATTTATTTAACAGGAAAAGGTTATTAAAAAATCAAGCCTGACTCAGCATAATTGCTGTTTTACAGCAGGTTCCAGTTCTGCAGCGCATAAAACACTCAGAATTACAGCATCACAATCACATTATACACCATAGACACAAAGACAAACAAGCATACCAAATTTCAAAAAGGCAGCATTTGCAAAACAGGACGTCTAAAAATGAGCTCAACAAAAAGTGTCCAGCAGATGGCAGGCAAGATTCTTCTTAAAGGGCTGTGGTTTTGAAAAGACTTTATGTTTTGAGGAATGTAATTC
>NW_013952444.1:2293327-2296693 GCF_001266775.1 Austrofundulus limnaeus
CTCAGCCGTTTTACACAATTGTAACAATTTTTTTCCAATGAAATAGTCTATTGGCAATGGCTGCACAAGTTATTAAAGTGATTTTGTTCACGGTAAGATCATCAACTCTAAATGAGATGCGTGAAAACTTATTGTTCAGGCCATGATTTATGATTCCACCAGAAGTTTCCAAATAGTGCACTAACAAAATATAAAGCTCAGCTTTGCCTTAACCATTGAAATAAAAAAATAAAAACTATCCTTTTTTATTTTTGCAATTGCCGTTTTGCTAATTTAGCTTAAAAAAAGTATCAAATGTTTTTTCTAGTTTTATTTTAAAACTGAAAAAATCAAAGAACGAACTGTACACGGATTATACACAGATTAAGCCCGTTTTAAAACAACAACTTGTAAAAAGTTAAAGTAGTCAATGTTTCAGTCAGGGTTTACATTTCACATGCCAATATTACATCAAAAGCATTGTCTTTATTTAATACAAATGAAGTACATGATTACATGGAGTGAGTTTTTCTTTTACACAAACTCATACACTTGGTATTTTTGTAATTACACAACAGTATTCCACATTTTGTCAAGAAACTGTACAGTCTGAGTCCATTTATCAAACAAACCTTTATATAATAAATGATCATTTGATAATGATGTGGTTTTGGGGTTTATTAACGAAATCTAGAGCTGTTTAGGAATACCCATGAATATTGATGCACAWTTAAACTGAAATCAGTAGAGGGAGCTAAGTGCACTCAAAGTCACACTGATTAGTTTCTCAAACGCTGTTCATAGTAAAATCTAAAAGGACAAGAGTTCATATGAGATGTTTGTATTGCACTAAGATAAATTAGTTTCACTGAGGTATAAGAAGTGATGAGAAAAGTTTTGTTTAGTAAAATATGGCCTTTTCTTATCAGATATCTATTTTATGCCACAAACAAGTGTAGTGTAGTGATGTTTTTTGTTAGTTGGATAGTGWAAAGTATTTACGACTTACGGTACGACTTTGGGTCAAACATGTCATCAATTCAGTTTACAGAAACAACTTTCCAACAAATGACCCCAGGGCAGAACCACCAGAAGTTTGCTGCAAAAAAAAAAGGCCCAGAATTTAACAATTTTAATAAAATGTAAGCAAACCCTACAACGAGGGGTTTGTACAGTGCATCATTTTTGAATCCTGTGATTATTGACCTGGAAAAATACAGATTAAGTGATATAAAAGAATGCAATTAGTGCGATTAAGGATGTGAGATTAAAATAGTTTACAATTATTTGAATGAAAAATATTAAACTTCTTTGCTTGTAATATCTATCCAAACTCCTTCAAATTAAAAGTCTGCTGATGGCTGATTACAAAGACAATAAAACACCGAGCASCACCTCAACTCAACTGAACTTTCCCTTTAATACCATTAAATTTGTGTTTGTTGACATGACTTGCTTAAAATACTTCAGTTAAAACGTTTAACCTTGTTGAAAGTCCATTAGATAGCTAATACCATTGTTTACTGATTCAACCATGGGAAGAAGGGGTGCAGAAGGTRCAGCAGCACCCCTGATAAATGCAGGATGTGCATGTCCAAATACATGATTTGACACAAATATAAAAAAAAACAGATTTTATTAGTGCTCTATGTGTTTAAAGTCAAATATTTTGTTGCTGAGTTTTGTAAACGTGGTATATAAACCAACACTGTTATTGTAGATTTGTGTGCAAAATTTTATGACTTCTTATAACCTGAAAAAAAGTGGGTTTTAAATGTACTTTTTTTGATGGATATTTTTCACAAGTGTTTAGAGTCAGACAAACTCATACGCTTGCAGCGCCCAAAAATAACGTTAACCATTTCAAACGATAAAACTATTTTCCCTATAGGAGTCTTTTTAAATCACTACAAATAAAATTCCTTTTTTTATTTTCACTGAGTTGTGGTGCTATCCTGCTATTTTTCTAAATGGCCCTTTATGAATGCCTTTTCTTGAACCTCAGGGATGATATTAAACTAAAATTGCCCAGTTGRTAAATTTTCTGTTTTCGGTAAATCCGTTATTTTTTCATATATTTTTTTATTAGTAAAAACGCCTTGAATTGTATTTATTGCACTGAAAAAGAAGCTTAAATATAGGCCATCGGTGATGTGTTATTTTATGGTGTGACAGTTTCTGTCACGATGCTTCTGCTTGGTAGAAAATGTAATAATGACCAAAATTCTCTTTTTCAGTTTTTGGTTGCTCAGACTGTCCAATGTTGCTTATTTTTTATAATATAAATTTCTTGTGTGTAGTAGCTCCTCCRTCATGCCCCCCTCGAGTCATTGACTGACAGCAAAGTTTATGAGCGYGAGATCATCTCAACCAAGAACAGCAGTCTTTGGAAAGTTTTGTAGTTTTGCTGTACATAGGTAGCATTTGTAGCTGCTGGGCCGGAGGTCACCTAAGCCAGGATTAGGTTGTTCCAGGGCTCTGCTTTGGAGCTGGAGGTCCCGCTGTGGCCCCCCGGGGACATTTTCAGAGGAATGGCTCCTCCCTGAGCTGCCATGTAGGCTGGTAAGGCTGAAATCTGTTGAGARAGGTTGGAGATGATGAAACWKAAACKTAGTTTTATGGGATTTGCCTGCATTGCCTGTTCTAATCATTTAATTCTTAGTTTAGCACATTTAAAGGGTACATATCACACTTTTAAATCCTTCATTTTAACATTTAAATCAATCAGTTGGGGTCTATATAYAGTGGAACTGCAATGTTTGGTCTGAATTCCWCCTTACTGTAACTTCACAAGCCCCTCTTTCACCCCTTTTCTGAGGTGTGTCTCAGATCAACTTGTTTTGAGGTCCCATTAAATCCAAACGACAGTGGTCCACTCCAGTTTGAAAGAGGAGTTTACAACTATAGAGCAGCACAGAAACATTCATTTACTATTTAATTWAAAAAGTTGTCAGTAAGGGAAGACTTGTCCATCCAGCCTTACATGTTGGAGCCAGAGGAGAATGCAGACCACCAAAGTTGGTAAATCCAAACCTTATTTGGCAKTTCTGCAATACTTTGGCGTAAWAGTTCAGAAAACTTCGTATAAAATAGAGAAAACCGAATGAGTTAAAAATGACCCAAACATTTTCCCCCTTTCTTTCTTTAAAAAAAAAAAGTCAAATTAAGAAACTAATATTGAGTTCTTTCTCCTGTGGTTTTTTTTTAATCTATCATTTATCTTAAGTGACAAAAAAATTAAGTTTATGAATGATTAACCTTTTCTTTATGGAGGATGGAAACTTTAATTGTTGGAAATAAATGTAAAAATATATAAATGGCTTGAAAAACTAAACACAGAGTTTAAGTTAGTATATTTTTATTGTTTGTTGCTAAATTTGCCACATT
>NW_013952444.1:2296805-2298231 GCF_001266775.1 Austrofundulus limnaeus
GGAGTTAGAATTTAAACATTTTATGATAACTTTAAAAACACATTTMTTTTATTTAGAACAAGGTGGCTCTCCTTCCTTATAGGTCTACATCTCCTCCAAATGGATCAAATCAAATATACAGCAGGACGTACGTATACTGTTGCAACATTTAAAAACAAAGAAAAAAAGACTTTCTTTCAACTTGTATAAATTTCTTAAACATGGAACTGAAACTTTTCACTTGAAATGTAAACTGTAACAATGGAGTATCAATACCAGTATTGGTTATTTTGTACAAATGTGAGTACTTGTAATATCGGGCCCAACAGCAATACCAGCATCAGTGTCGGGACACCTCTTATAACAACACCACTGTATCAGTTTAAACTCACTAAAACTCGATTATGAGGCTGTTTTACCTGTGAGTGTGTGCTGTGGTGGAACAARCTGTGGTTTTCTGGTTCTGTCTTTATCTGCCGAGGCTCCTCTGTTGTGGAGGTGGTTGTGGAGGAGGAGGAGGAGGAGGAGCGGGGAGTGTTGCTCGGTGTGACTGGAGTTCCCTCACCACCCAGTGGTCCTGCATGGTAAAGCATGTAAAACGAGCCCTTGATACTATTTGATATTTTTATTAGAAAAGTATCTCCATGTAGTCTTAACACAACCAAACTGAATGCTATGGTTTTAGGACATTTAGTCACACCAGTGCTCACATGTGGATTTAAAACTCACCAGTTTGAGACTTGTTCAGGTTTTTGGGCTTGCGTTTACGAGTTTGGATTCCCTCTTTTTTCATGGCCAGAGGTCGGGGGACCTGTTCAGACAAGAAGAGACATCGGTCCTAATCCRGAGTAGATTTGCACCAAGTGAAACAAGTCCACTCTTCAGATTTTCAAAGTGGTTCAGGCAGATGCTATTTTCTAAACATTTGTGTCTTTGCATTGGACAGCTGTTAGCATAGATTTAATTGTTATACTGTGGTTGTACTGTTATATTGTGTTGGTCTATTACCAACAATGTTTTGTGTGGAATCTATGTGCAAAACAGAATTTGTTAAATGTGCACTGCCTGATACAAAAAGTAACATGCAGGGTTTTAGTCGTCACATTTTGGTTGTATTTGTTGAATGTTGTAATTTTTTTCCTAACCAAATTGTAGCGCACCAGGTAAATACACACTCTCAGAAAATTGAGAAATTTAGGTATGTCATATCCTAAAAATGCTAAGTATTTGTAACTGGAAAAAAAATGGGTAAAAATGTAAGGCTTTTCTTAACTGTTGAACTGACGTGGAACAGAAAAGGCGCAGCAAAAAAAAAAATCAAAAGTAAATCAAAGTAAAAGCATTACAATGTGTTTTAGCTCCACAATATCCTGAATCGTTTTACAAAAGTAAATGATTCAATAAATAAAAAATAAATACATAAATAAATAAATAAATAAATAAATAA
>NW_013952444.1:2299465-2301452 GCF_001266775.1 Austrofundulus limnaeus
TAGACTTAAAGTTATGCCCTTGGATTTGTGTAGTTTTAGATGGTAAAAAGTCTGCTCTGATTAGCTGTTAGTTTTTTTTTGTACTAAAACATAACAGCTTATATATTATCCAAGCAGTGTTACATTTTACACCTCCTGTGGTTTTGTAATCCTTTCAGACTGCTGTCTACTGCATATAAGACACTGACTGCTCATAACAACTCCACATTACCCCACAAAAAGATCTATCCTATTAAAGCTTGTATAAACTGTATGAGAGGTTTTCCAAAGATCCCATGTAAYTAAAGATGCTCTTCCTGTTTTGGTCCTCTCACCCCATGGAGTTTCATGTAGAGCCCACAGGCATTGCAGACCGGTTCTCCTTCTGCGTTTCGTCGCCACAGGGTGGTGGTGGTGGTGTGACAGTTGGTGCAGGACAGWCCCACTCTCCTCGAGGCAGACTGTAGCATCATTTAGAGGTCAAATATTATAAAGAGGAAATAATAAAATCTATAAATGTTTTTTGTAAAAACAGGCTGACGAAGGACGACTCTGGTGCTGTGACTCACCAGCCGCCTCTGCGGTTTGATCAGAGGTCTGTTGATGCCGTTCATCTTGTGGTACAAACCGCATGCGTTGCACAGGTAGTGGCCGGTACCGTCCCGCCTCCAGAGCGGGGTCGACATCGCCCCGCAGTTCACGCATTCCCGTCCCTCAGCGAAGTCGTCAAACAAATCTGATCAGAAGGGCGACAGATCACAACCGTTACACAAAGTGTGCGAACCACATTAGAGATGTGTTTTATTTATTGTCCCAGATTCAACTCCGTATGTTGATTTCCAGCGCAGTGGCGTGGAAGCACCAGCAGGAGACGCAGGCTGCACCAAGCCCCACACAACAAACTGGAGTCTCTTATCTCACAGCTCCCTTCCAGATAAATCTTGGCTGGAAATAGAGATGGAATAGAGCTCGCGCCGTCCAATTCAAAACGTCCATCACATCTCTTTCTCCTCATGTCTCAGATAAGTGGCACATCGGATAAACCTAATCTTCAGGCTCTCATCTAGAACAGAGCATCTGCCAGTAAGTGGAGGTGACAYGTTGGCATCTCTCTCCTCAGATCMAAATTTATACCAAAAGTTATCTGTAAAACCACATTTAAAGCCTATCATTACCACATTCACTTTATTGTACTGACTCCTTAGATAGCAGAAATCTGAGCTGCATCTGCTCCTCCCTCACYGAGTGCTACAGGCCTCCTCAAGGCTGAGAGCCAAGCCGACTGGCAGGGCGAGCTAACCTTGAGCTCCACAGCAGATGTAGCCAACACAACGCTGCAAAACAAGGCAAGAGCTCTGCAGCGTTCACCTCGGTCTAAAATGAAAGTCTATTGTTTTGTTTTTCCACAAGTCAGTGCGACTTTATCAGGTGAGAGCTTTCAAACACACAAACACTTCGCGAGGCCAAAGGTGAAAGTGGAAATAAACAGATCATTGTCTAAAACACTGTACGAGGTGAGTTTACCTGTCACACAGGAGGAGGAAGTTAAATAAACTGAAGAAAAGTAAAAATTGCAGGATTCTGTGGATGTTTTTAAATGGATATTTTTAAATAGAAATTTATTTGAAACGTGCAACCATCACTTCCCAAAATTAGAGACTAAAATATAGGATGTGGCCACATTGCATAAACAAAATAACAGTTAAAAGCTTTTTCTCCACATTTTATTTTTACAGCAAAAATGTGAGATTATTGCTCATAATGTGGAAAATTTGTCTTTTTAGAGGTAGTTTAGTTCTCTTTATTTTATACATTACAAAGTTTTTTCTTGACATCAGTGTTGGAAAAAAGAGTCCACCACAAAAAACATTTTTTTCGTTAATTTTTCAATAAAATGTTTTGAAAACAGCACATTTAAGTTTCAAAACGTCCCTTTACTAAAGGGTTTCCCCACTTTGCATGTTCTGAAAATCCCTTCCTTTATAAACAACAAGTAAATGCATAAGCT
>NW_013952444.1:2304017-2305024 GCF_001266775.1 Austrofundulus limnaeus
AATAAACAGAAATCTAACAAATTTCAGAGTATAATTTGTGAGTATTTTAATAGAATAAAACAGATATGAGCGCTTTATTTTACTGACATCTTTGCAAAGAATGATATTATAAATTCAGCCTTTTTTTTCTTTAGTTTGGAGAATTATTTAATTTGGAACTCAGATTATTTTCCTGCTGCTCACCTATGTTTGGGTGCCGTGTAGTTCCTGGAGAAGCTCCGGCCTGCAGACCGTGCAGGACCGGACTATCGAAGGGGGACGCAGGCCACGTTCCGCCCACGTTGGGGCTCATGTAGGCGGGATAGGGGCTGTGGTAGGAGCCGCTGAGGCCGCGCGGACCGTAGTGCTCCCTCCCGTTGGCGGAGATGTTGAGCGGGCTGCTGTACGAAGCCGCCGTGGCCCCCCCGGAGGACAGAGGCGGGCTGGTGGAGAAGGTGAAGCGCGTGGACACCGGGGAGTGGCTGTAGGGGGGCTCGGCGCCCGGATGCGCCCAGGCGGAGTGGCCGGACCCCGGGCTGCCTTGCTGCGACGCGCCGGCCGTCTGGAGGTAAGGCAGCGCCGGGATCATGGGGGTGACGACCCGGGTGGTGGGCACGTACACCGGGGAGGAGGCCGCGGAGGCGTTGTGGAGGAATCCAGCCTCATAAGAAGGGGGTCCGTGGTTGGTTGTCATTATACCTTGGTACATATCCTCAGCCTGGAGATGGACATCCGTGTTGATATAAAAAAATTTAAAAAAAGAAAAAAAAAAGATGCAGCCTGTATCTGGATAATCACTGCATGTCACCACACAGGACTGAGTTTCAAAACTCTCCTGCTTCCCTTMAGATCTGATCTGATCTGATGTTAGGGTGAAGAAAGAGAGAGCATTATTCTAAAAATTAAAAATGAGCCAAACACACAGAGGAGAGGAGGAGTGAGAAACTATTCCTCCTAATCAAGATCCAGCTGTTATCTACTCTCTCTCTCTCTCTCTCTCTCTCTCTCTCTCTCTCTCTCTCTCTCTC
>NW_013952444.1:2308176-2312816 GCF_001266775.1 Austrofundulus limnaeus
ATCTATCTATCTATCTATCTATCTATCTATCTATCTATCTATCTATCTATCTATCTATCTATCTATCTATCTATCTATCTATCTATCTATCTATGCTTGAGGAGTGATTGGTTGTATTATTCTAGTATTGAGTCTTTTCTCCGCCCTCCTCTGTAGAGTAAAGACAAACACGGCCATATTGCCTGAGTATAAATGGGGAACTGCCATCAATGTGTAACCGGAGGCTGATAACACGAGCACCAATTGCTGGCTAATAATAYCAAGGTGTGGCTCTGCTAGACGGCACCAAGTGGCATCAAAGTCGCAGGTGATTCGTGTTTTTTTATGGCTGCGGTCCAGCTTACGTACAGAGGCGTTCCTCTCTTTTCTCGAGGAAGGGCCTTCTCTTCTGACATTTCCAGTGTTGGTTGGCGCACCCCTTTGAACGTCCGACTTGTCAAAGTCGGGTGAAAAGTTTACAACAACACCTCAAAATCACGCCGAGTCCATCCTTTTCCCTGTTGTTGTACAGTGAAGCTTCTGATTGGTGTGTTTGCACATGCCAGGCTGCTCGGCACTGACAGTGACAGAAGCCAGAGCTCATTGGGACTAAAGTGTGCGTTTAAAACCACGGTTTGCTGYGACTCTAAGTGCTCCGTGTGTGTCTGCTGTCAGTGTGTGAATGAGGAGGTGTTGGGTGAGATGCCCGTATGAGCTGTAGTTTGGGGAAGGTGTGTGTGCATGTGTGTGAGCACAAGACAGCAGGAAAACTGTCCCCGACTTGGCGGGGGCAGAGACTCAATCATTTGGGGTCGGTGACTCACTTTGGCCCCTTTTCCTCTCTCTCTCACACACACACAGACACACACACACACACACACACACACATGCACATGCACAGAGGGTTGTAGACTCCCGGCTCCAGGAAGAGCACTTCAAATGGAAGAAGCAGGAAAACGGAGAAGGAGGAATGATAGGAGGCCCAGTGAAACACACAAACACACTTGTCACTCAGTTGTTCTCCGAGGTGTTCCTCGTTGACACTTCGCTTTTGCAGCGTCAGCAGAAAACCTGTCCTTTTCAGCCTCAAAAGGCCTTGCGTCTCCTCAGAGCCCGTTCCTGCTGATGTCACCTGTTTGTCTCGTCTTATCTGATCAGATTGATGTCCGCTCATGTGACCACGATAAGGAAAGAGTGAAAATCAATGCTCAGACTTCAGAATTCACCTGACAGCTTTTAAAACTGGTAATGGACTCAGTTTCACAATCGTTTCACGGCCCCTGTCAGACCTTAAATTTGACATTTAGCAGAGACTCAGTCAGTGTGTTGGCACTAAGAAACAGTAAATTAGTTGACCTAATGACATAATTRGTTTATCACAAAAGCAAGTGACTTYTTGAAAACGAGTCAGCGTTTTAATTTGAAATAAAAACGCTTCAGCTGCTCACTGCCGCTTTAACACGTGGCTTAAAAAGAGAAACATTGAATTGTCGTTCTTCAACAGCGTCGAAGCCTGTTAATTTCTCTTTTAAATGGTGCCACATTTTCAAGGAACATGCATTTGTGGGATGAGCAGTAGAGCTAAGTGTGTGGGTTGCACACATGGAAAACTTACTTACTTACAGGTACTTTTTCTGCTAAGGTTATTGTCCTGGAAAAATAAATTATCCTTTAAAGTCTTAAATTTCTTCTCAGGCCAAGAGTCAACGACCATTTTTGCTTGCTTTAAAATGTTGCCATGTTTTATAATTTTACTCTTTATCTTCTGTTTTCTCTCGGACATAATATTTTAAGATCAAGACAATATCTAGAAGTAATCATTGTTGTTGCTGTTTATCCTACATCWTTCTCTCCTTGGCCCAGTTTCAGCACCAAGAGAGATGTTTATTATCTGTCTTGATAATATTCTGTATAAATGTATGTATCTGAAACTGCCTTGGAGCACACATTCTGTACCACTGCCTGTGTGACATGATGTGTGTCTTGCAATTGCAATAAACCCTGTTGAACATTTTCACAGAGTACTTTTTATTCTTGGATCTTGTGTTTCTGTCTAGGTAAAATAAACATTTCCATTTCCTACATTACTGTAGGATGTTCAGTTTTTATCTTTTTTGAGCTAAAAGTTTAAAAATATATTACACGGATGGGGCCATTTTATTTACACACAAAGCATTCTGGGTAAATGATGATGTGTCATCAGTGCAAGGCTGCTAGTGAGCTATATCCACCCTGAAGGTTAATCTTGGACAATATCTGACGATCGACTCTTTTAAATGAAACCAGAGAGCGTTGACAGAGAGGAGAAGGTAGAAATGACTCAGCCTGTAACTGAAAATATGGATGGAGGACAACAGAGCTGCTTCATGGAAGAAGAACCTCAGCTTAGCCTGTTAGCTTTAGCATTAGCCCAGATGCTATCATCATATAGCTCAGCGCTACACATTCTCGTCTCGTCACTGAGGTCCTCCGTCCACATGACAGAGAGGAACGCAAAAATGACTTAGCCTGCAACTGAAAATATGGATGGAGGACCTCAGTTTAGCTTGCTTGTTGCACTAGCACCGAGCTAATATACATAAGGCAATATAGCGTCTGCACTAGCGCAAAGGCTAACAGGCTAAACTGAGGTTCTTCTTCCATGAAGCAGCTCTGTTGTCCTCCATCCATATTTTCAGTTCCAGGCTGAGTCATTTCTACCTTCTCCTCTCTGTCAACGCTCTCTGGTTTCATTTAAAAGAGTCGATCATCAGATATTGTCCAAGATTAACCTTCAGGGTGGATATAGCTCGCTCACACCGAGGACCTATCCACGTCATCATTTACCCAGAATGCTTTGCATGTAAATAAAATGGCTCCGTCCGTGTTAAAATATGTTATTTTAAATTAACAAAACTAAACAGCCTACAGTATTTTTACAGTCTTTATTTTACAGTTAAAATATATATTTATCAAATAAAGTCTAATGTTACAACTAATCGGGATCCCTTTAAAAGGTTCTATTTTAATGAAAATGTAATAGAAAATGTTTGAATTTTTGCGTTTCTCTAAAGTATCTTGGATTAGGTGTGTTTGTACAGGTAAGGTCAGCGAGTCATGCAGACCACAGACAGCTGTTTTCTCAATAAGACACCTGGGCATCAGCAATGTAATCATCTCATCTCACACACACGCACAGACACACACTATTAACCAGGAGTGTGTTTTATAATAAATTATTAACCCCTCAGCTGCAGCTTCTAAAATACGACAGGCTCAAGGGGCTAATTTGGACTCTTGATTCGCAAAGTTTAAAGAGCAGCGCAAACACGTCACACAATTCCAGATGATAAGAGAYCATTCATCAAAACTCTTCTCGTCTTAACGGTGTTGGAAAGTTTCCAAACATCCAAATGGATATATTTCAAATTCACCTTGATGCTTTTTTTTAAAAGATGCCAATCATAGCTAAAATTAAAACCCTAATGAAGATCTGCAAAGGCTGCTAGCTTGCTGTCTGCAGTGTAAAACCTCTTATTTGCCACAATGAAAAAGTGTGAGCAATAGAGCAAAAGCGAGTGTTTTTCAGCAGTGAGGACCAGGAGAACCCAAGACCTCTCCCTGTGATAAGCGGTGGCCAAAGTTCGCTGGCTAAAGAAGGCCTGAAGAGCAAATAGGGAACGCACACATATGCAGACGGCGTGTTTAATATACGCATACACAGGGTTTAGTTTCAGCGTGATGTGGCAGGCAAAGGTAACGCTGCTTGTTTGTACATGAGGGGCAAAGTAGGGGCAAGATCCAGGTTAGGTAAAGGTGAGGTGACATCATCAACACAATGGATTCTGGAGGTGATGCAGGGTTCAGGCAGAGTTCAGGTGAAGGTGGCTGGACAAGCATCAAAGTGGCTGAAATATGAAGGAATAATGAGACAGGCAGTAAACCACATTGGTCCTTTTTTGTGTGGAAAATTGAAAAAAACAACAGCATAGGAGGAGAAAAGAAGGCTCATTTCAGGGGCTGATAACAAAGATGTTTCTGTTTGGACAGAGCGAGAGCAGCGAGGGATGATGTGGGAGAGGAGTTTAATAAATCGGCTGGGAAAAAAAAWGTGAAAGCAGAGTTAGAGTAAGAGCATCAGAGAGGATGAGAAGAGAGATGCCACCAGACAGGAGGAGCGGTGGAAAACAAAAGAGGCTCCATACTCTGCTCTGTCTTATCTGTCTGAGGGTCTTATCCACCACTGACTCTGTTAGTGTAACCCCCATTCCCTCCCTCCCAGTCAGCCGCTCTCCTTCCACCTCATTCCTCCATCTCAGGCCCCCCACCCCCCACCCCACCTCCCTGCCTTCCGAGTCCACCGCTGCTTGCTGTTGGACCCCGTTATCAGGGGGCCAGGGCTGACGTCAGGGGGCCTGCTGGTGCTGGAGGGGGCCGGAGACACAGGCTGATAGCGTGGCAGAGGCTGCCTCCACTGGGGCTGTGGGAACCACGGACCCAGCCCAGTTCGACCCAGTGGCCCCACACGTCCACCACACGAGCACGCAGACACGAGGATGCACGCTTAATTCATCACAGCGAACACAGTTTGTGAAAATTTATGTTTTTTTTAGAGCGGTCCAAAAGCTAAAATTAAAATGATRACCTCTTCCAAAGGCACATTTTTAAAAAAGAAAATAAAA
>NW_013952444.1:2313019-2316730 GCF_001266775.1 Austrofundulus limnaeus
ACACACACACGCACACGCGCGCACACCGACCAAACCTTGTTAAACTTCATACCTGGACTTCTAGAACCACATCAGAACCCCTTCATGCATCTTTAGTCCATATTTACGTCTCGTTCGGCTCATTAGAGCGAGCTGAACCATCAATCTGTTCCCTCAGGCGTACATTTTCACGTTTCCCTCTGCGTGTCACAGATGTTTTCGGAGATGGATTTGTCGGATGGGGAGTGGAGACACACTTATCAGCTTGTTGTCCTCGATAAGCGCAGAAGATTTGTAACTGTTGCAGTTGGTCAGTCTTGAATTGGTGCACGTGTGTGTGTGTGTGTGTGTGTGTGTGTGTGTGTGTGTGTGTGTGTGTCTGATTCTGACCTCTTCTCCGTCGAACAAGTAGGAGGAAGAGGCGAGTGGCCTTGACAGAGAAAAGGGGGTTGGAGGGATCTTAAATAGGCATCTGCAACAGAAGGAAACCCTTGTTTTTGAGCTGCTTGCTTTCTTCTGCTCTCGCCATCCTTTTTCTCAGACACACACTCCCTGAAATTTCACCAATAACTTAGAAAGAAAAGGTGGGAGGCCGAGCTTGTTATAGGTTTATGCGTAAGAGAATGAAAGCTGCATTCATCACAAAAAAAAAAAAAAGAACGTGTATGAGTTTTGATAATTTATTCTTTAAATCTAATACCAAAACCTGACTATCACTGATTGGAGATTAAAAGTTATTGTTTTCAACCCTAAAACTCAAATATTCTGGATCTAACTAAAGATAAGGTGTCACTTCTTATTTAAAGTGCTTTTCTTTCAAATTAAAAGTAACAAAAAATGGTCCAAACAGCATATTGGCATAATTCAGATGCTTCTCTGCAAAAACAAGGCATTGCTTTGAAATGAAATTTGCTCATATGTATACAGATTACAACACTGTGAAATGCCCAGAATATAATACAGCACAGTATGAGTTTTTAAAGCTTGTTTGTTTTCAGCTGATTCAAATGCTGAAAAAGAAAAAGACAAAAAATATATTCAGTTTCTTCCAAAAAATGTTTGTAATCAAAAATGAGGTTCATTAAGGTTCAGCTTTTATCCTAAACATACTCTGTAGAAGTATTATTATTATTATTATTATTATTATTATTATTATTATTATTGGAATCGTGAGAAAAAATGTGCAAATATTGAGAAAAATCGAATATTTCCTCTAAGGGTTGCTTCATGTACAATTAAGTGACACTTGGTAAAATCACGAGTGCCACAAAAAGAAAACATCTGTATCAAAAAAGCGAGGATACAAAAAAGAAAAAAAGGAAAAAAGTACATGAAAATGTAAAAATCAAAAATTGCAAATGTTCTACTTTAATAACATGACGTAAAGAATATATATTTAAATTTCAATTTGTCATATTTTTATTTACACTCACACACACGCTGCATAAAGTTAACATTATTCAATCATTTTGACTGTAATATTGTTATTATTATTTTTTATTATGTCACCCTTATAAACTGGAAATGCTCAAAATTCTGATAGATGGTGCATTACATGACAGAAACTCCTTCAGGTCTTGACTTCTGAGTGGTTAAAACAAAAGAAGATTGCCTCATTAAGAATTTTTTTTAAATGAATTATTAAACAAACCGCTGGGAGAGCTTCCTCAACTCGTTTCTGTCTGGAGTTTAGTGAACACAATCTTAGTGCAAAAGATTTTTTTGGATTTACCGAGCTGCAGTGAATGCATCATGATTTAAACGTTTGAGTAATACGAGAAAATATATTATAGAGAAAAACAAAAACTTCAAAGTTAAGTGTGCCAAAAGTTGTTTTCTCACATTGCCTCTTCACTTAGACGTCCAAATAAATGTTCTCAAGTTTAGAGAAACATTGTTTACAACACGTTTCCTTGATGTAACAATTGATGTAGCAAGTAGTTTGCTGCTCCGCCAAAATACAACCCCCTACTGTAAAAAAGAAAAAAAAATAGAAAAATAGAAACCACCTGTTCAGGATGTTTGAATTCATGAGGCGTTGAAGCTTAAAGTACTCAGTCTTGCTTTTAGTAATTGAGAGATCACTTTAGCTCTCAGACATGCTGGTTTACATTATACTTGAGGTTTGGAGTCTCGAGAGGAATGTCAAGATGGTTGAGAAAATCAAAAATATCCATGATGTTCCTGCTGCTCTAAACACAGAAATAAGTAAATATCAGTTTGACTCATTGCTGTCTTCTCCATGTTGGCAGCCTCGTGTTGCTTCATCGTTGCCCTCTGGTTGACATGAAAACTGCAGGACTCATTATGTTGTTTTGTTTTTTAATTGGTCAAATCCAGTCGCTGTGGGCTGGTCTGAGGCCTGGCTCTACTCCAGACTTAAATAAACCAAATGAACAGAGACACTGAGCAGACCGACCAGCACATCAAACAGTACAAGCTCAGCTTGAATCTGATGGGCTCATTATCTACGAGGGTGGCGGGGTTGAATATTTAGCAACAGTTGAAACATTTGAGCTCTTTAAAAAATATTTTAAGCACATGTAAAGCACTCCCTTATTTTGAGAGCTTGGTGGTTCATTTGCCATAAAAATAACTGTTAACAGTTTAAATGCTGATTCAACATTCACTTTGCATTCTTTTTATACCTTTTTTTAAACCTGTAACTACTTCAGTATACAWGGTATGGTTTAACAATTCAAATGTGAGAATAATCAGCTCATTCAGGATCTTTGGGGGTTTTAACCTTTAAACTTTTCAAAATATTTAACTTTGTTTTAAAAAAACCCATAAAAATACAATGAGATCCATAATTCTATTCAAAGATGTTGTCTTTGGCATATTGGCTCTATTATGCTACTTTTATTTTATTATTCAGCACTATTTAAAGTGTTTGTTTGTTGTTAAAGATTAATGCTTGACTTTCAATACACCTAGTACTACTTAAAGATACAGTTCAGATATTTTCAAGTGGGGTTTTGTGGAAATATTACGAGCAATACCAGTTGTAAATAGACCACATTTTGTAGAAATGGAGCTTAAAGGACTCATGTCATGTTTTTAAATCCTTCTTTTTCATATTTAAATACTTCATTTGGAAACTATATAAACTGCAATGTTTTGATCTGAACTCTTCCTTTTTGTAACTCAACAAGCCACGACCCTTTTCTGAGGTGTGTCTCAGATCAACTCGTTTTGATGCTGTCTCTTTAAATCCAAACACGGCGCTTCACACGCTGCCATCGTCTAGCTTCCAGGCTGGTCAGTTTTACATTGATAGAGGTGTTTATGACTATATAATTGTGCAGAAACTTCTTATTTACAAATAAAAGAAAATGTCAGCAAAGGAAGACTTGTCCATCCAGCCTTACATGTTGGAGCCAGAGTCTGACCCAGAATCAGAGGAGAATAAAGACAACCAAATAGTTGGTAAGGCCAGACTTTACTTGTTTGTTCCATCACAAATAATTTGACACAATAGTTCAGAAAACATCATAGAAAATAGAGAAAACTGAACAGGTTGAACAATATGACCCAAACAGAATATGAAGATATATTTGCAGCATCGGGAAATACTATTTTTTCTGCAAGTCCACAACAAAATGTATTTAATGGCTAAAAAAGTGAATTTCTGCATATTTCCCCTTTAGTAATGAAAGTATTTATTAGGTTATGGCTAGTCCTTTAGCAAAACTCAGACCAAATTAGACTACCGTTGCCTCAAAACAACTC
>NW_013952444.1:2318486-2319899 GCF_001266775.1 Austrofundulus limnaeus
TTATTATGATGCATAACCACAGCAACAGGGTGGTTTACAACAAGGAGCAGGTGATTGATATTGCAAAATCTGAAATAATACATCAACTGAAGCCGCAAATCCCAGAGGAGTTGAAAAGGAGGCATCATGGATGCAGAGCTGGAGCAAAGAGGCGAGAGAGAAGGAGGAAGTTCAAACCATCACTTCCATCAATCCTAATGGGCAATGTGAGATCATTAGCTAACAAAGTGGATGAACTTCAAGCCYTGACAAGGACTCAGCAAGAGTTATGGGATTGCAGTATTATGTGTTTCACTGAGACATAGCTGCAAGATCATGTCCCTGATGCCAACATCTCTCTGCCAGGCTTCCAGACTGTACGAGCAGACAGAGATTTAAAGAGCAGCGGGAAAAAGAAAGGAGGTGGATTAGCAGTGCTTGTCAACAACAGATGGTGTCATCCAGGAGGTTACTATGAAGTTTCGTCACTGCAGTCCAGACATTGAACTCTTGCCAGTAAGTTTTCATCCATATTATTTACCAAGAGAGTTCACCAGTGTTATTTTGGCAGCTGTTTACATTCCACCCTCAGCGGTTGCTGACAATGCATGTGATATCGTTAGTTCCGTTGTTGTTGAGATACAGACACAACACCCCAATGCATTTGTGGCAATATCTGGTGATTTTAATCATGCCTCACTCTCTGCTACATTGCCAACATTTCAACAGTTTGTCAGCTGCTCTACCAGAGAAAACAAGACATTGGATTTGTTTTACACAAATGTTAAGGATTCTTATATAGCCAATGTAAGACCTCCTCTGGGTAATTCAGATCACAACCTTGTTTATCTCTGYTCARAATATAAACCACTTGTTCAGAGACAACCTGTAACTACAAGGACTGTGAGAAAGTGGTCACAGGAAGCTGAAGAAGCCCTACAGGGATGTTTTGAAGCTACAGATTGGATTGTTCTTTGCCAGCCACATGGGAATGACATAAATGCCATGACTGAGTGTGTGACTGACTATATAAACTTCTGTGTGGACAACACCATCCCCAGCAGAACAGTGAGATGCTTCCCTAATAACAAACCCTGGATCACCAGTGAGCTAAAGGAACTTTTAAACAAGAAAAAAAAGAACCTTTAAGGATCGAGACAGGGAGTTATTGCAGAAGCAGCTCAAAGTCAAGATCAGAGACAGCAAGGAGGTTTATAGAAGGAAGCTGGAGAGTAAACTGAAAAGGAACAATATCAGAGATGTGTGGTCAGGGATGAAGAAGATCACAGGTTTCAAGCAAAAGGAGAATCGGATGGACGGAAGTCTGGACAGAGCAAATGAGCTGAACAAATTCAAACAGGTTCAGCTCAGGAACAAGCTCATCTTCCTCCTCTCCTGCCCCCAGCTAAACAGACATCTCACCATCCTTTGACC
>NW_013952444.1:2321119-2330778 GCF_001266775.1 Austrofundulus limnaeus
GACCTAAAAAGGCTAAACAACCTGATAAAGAAGGTTGGTTCTGTTCTGGGGACGACTGTGGAATCTTTGGAGATGATGGTGCAAAGAAGGATTTTACATAAAATCAAGAACACTGTGGACAACCCTGACCATCCTCTTCATCAGACTGTCATAGAAAGACAAAGTGTCTTCAGTCAGAGGCTTCTTCAACTTCGCTGTAATACAGACCGCCACAGAAGATCTTTCCTGCCCACAGCCATCAGCATAAGTTTTTTAGTTAAATGAGTTATAACAACACCTAATTTCCCTCTGGGATCAATAAAGTATTTTTGAATTTGAATTTGAATTTTAAGATCACATGTTTCAAATTCAAGGCCCTCAAGCCACATTTGGCCTGCAGGTGACTTCCTTCTGGCCCGCCAAGAAAAAGATTTATGAAATAATTTATTTTTTACTTAATTTACTATAAAAATAGTTTTTAAATTAATGGTGAACTTTAAATGTATGATATAATGCAACAAAACAAACACATTTAAAAGGTGTCATCCAGAATTAAACTATGTTTTCTTCAAAATGAAGTCTTTCAGAAAGCTATCTGCAACAGGTAAGATATTAATTGTTCAAAAGCCTTCCACAGAACCCCATTTCAAACAATCTGAACAATCGCTTCAACAGTATTTTATCAAACATAGCTTTGACTCTTTTGCAGTCGGTGTGTTACAGAAACACGTGTGTCTCAGCTACAATGTGTGTGTGTTTTGCTATAGCTCATGGAGAATCCATCAAAGCTTATCATTATAAGTAAACATGACAGAGTGGACAAAATGTCTTGTGCGCCGCCAGACCTGCTATCTGACCACAAGCCGTATCTGTGATGATGGACTGATGTGGCGCTAGCCTGGACTTAACAAAGTCTGTGAGCGAGTGTATAACCACACACACGAGCACGCACACACTTAGAACATGCACTCCGAAACACGTCGATATGTAGAAAGTCAGACAGACAAAGCACACACTTATGTTATCGAGTATCTTCTGAATCTTTAAAGAATACTGCCACTTTCAAATGACTTACAGCTCTGTCATAAATGGGCAGACAGTGGAATAATTCATATGTGTGGAGCAGGGTTCAGGTATAGCCCACTGGTTTTCCCAAAAATAGTGATCATTACTGTACAGGACACACCTCTTTTTACAACCCCTGGTAAAAAGTACAGAATCACCAGTCTTGGATGAGCACTCATTCAGACATTTCATTCTGTAAAACAAACTCAGATCAAAAACATGATACAATAATAAGGTCACGCCAAAGTGCAACTGGTTGGCTTTCAGGAACACTCAAAGAAATTAAGAGGATTTAGGGGAAGGAAATTGACTGGGTGTGTCCTTATTTTCTACCTCCAATTTGAGTGATTCCATACTTTTTTCCTCAGAAATGAGTGATACCATTTTTCCCCCCTGTGCTTGGTCAATAAAAGTAACATTCACTGACTTCCACAATGTTTTCTCTTCATTTCTTTGAGTGTTCCTGAAAGCCAACAAGTTGCACTTTGGAATGACCTTATTATTGTATCATGTTTTTGATCTGAGTTTGTTTTACAGAATGAGATGTCTGAATGAGTGCTCATCCAAGACTGGTGATTCCATACTATTTCCCAGGGGTTGTATGACTGACGAGATCAGAGGAGAGTTAAGAAGATTTATTATTTGTAGTTCATCATCTGTGATTGATCTGAATGAGAAATTTGATTAAAACTTTGATTTAGGTAAAGAAGATACATTCCAGCACCAGCTAGATTTAAAGATTTATTGTTTTTTATGTTTTGCATTTGTCCAAGGTTAGGTTTCTTGTATGTTAAGTGTTGAGGTCAGTTCCTCTACTTGTTACAACACCACTGATAAGCAGAGTAAACAGCCATGAGCTGTTTGCTTGCCAACCACCGTCACGTGATTTAAAAAAAAAAAAAAGCTCTGATGCCAGTCTGAGTGTGTGTTTTAGAAGTAATATGTTGGTTTTTGGGGTCATTTGTCTAGTCTTTCCTTTGGGTCTGGTTCCTGCCCAGTCTAAGGAGGGCTAGCTGTGCAAACTAAAACTTCAACATTGATAACCTCTCTCCTGTTGTTCAAGTTTGGGGTCAAAGGTCATGGCTGCAGTGCCTCAGCTGACTTGGCAGATTGACAGTAGGAGTAGTGGCACTGGATGGTATACAGTATAGAACTTTTTTAAGCCATGTCTTTGTCACTTTCATTCTCCATCTGTGTAAGTAGTGTGTGTGTTTGTAGAGGAGGGCATTAACCTCATAGTAACCTGAAAGGTGGTTTTTCAGTCTGGATTGTCCCAGACCACCATGATCGAGTTGACTGTTTCTGTTACATCTAAACTGTTAACCCGTAATGCATCATTTGCAAATATTTGAAGAATTTTTGAACATCTGTCTTTACAGTAAACTACATAATCCTTCTGAACTTTTGTATTATCTGTTGTGTATGAGATGATTATTTTGAGTGCAAAGGTCTAAAAGGGACAACTTTGACTTTCTTTCGAATCCTCCTTTTTGAATGGTAAATGGCTTGAACTTATATCGCGCCTTCTCAAGTCCACTTGGACCCCAAGGCGCRTTACACTTYAGACATTCACCCATGCACACACACATTCACACACTGATGGTGGTAAGCTCCGGCCACAGCTGCCCTGGGGYGCACCGACAGAGGCGGGGCTGTCATGCACCGGCGCTACCGGACCCCCTGACCACCGCATTGATTTGGTTGAACTGTGAACCAAATCAATAGCTGCATTCCCACTGACCATGAAAATGCGCAAATTAGAATTTCGAAAATAAATTTGCTCAATGAAAACACGTCAGTTTCGAAAAAAATTACATTTTTCGACAAAATGGTTTTGCGCTAGGAAGAGGTGGTTTTTCGGCCATATTGAAATTGATGTATTTCGCAAAACTGCAATGGAAACACTTTTTTCGCATCATGGGAGTCACGTAATCAAGAACCAGCTGATTATACTGGCGAAAAAGACGAAGAAGAAGATAACAGGAAGTAAAAGTAGTAGTAAAATCACCAAAGTAGTAAAAGAAAGTACTAAACTCACCTACTACATTTTCCCAAAAACACAGCATACGTAGCCACTCCCAAGTATAAGGGGCTTGTCACTCGAAAGCGTCGATAAGACGCCGACGTCAACTCTGATGGCTGATGATGAGCGCTAGTGTCGTGGTAGCAATATGCTATGTGTTTACATCCATTGCCGCCATGTTTGTAATGACTTATCGCGAGAACAAACGTATTCACGCGTGACTATTATAGCATTTCTTACTTAATGGAAATACCACAATTGCAAAACTGTGTTTTTCGACATTAACAGAATATTGACAAAGTTTTGCGCACATTTGCAATGGGAACGCAGCTAATGTTGTTCTAATGTCTGCATTGGAAATGTATGGTGCTAGCTTAGCTTAGCATGAACACTGAAAACACTGGAGAAAACAAGATCACTACTTTTTTTGGCGGGAGGCGGCCATATTTAACATCCAGCATGTTAGCATTCTGACTTTGTGTGTTCCAGTTCTTTCTTTCTTTCTTTCTTTCTTTCTTTCTTTCTTTCTTTCTTTCTTTCTTTCTTTCTTTCTTTCTTTCTTTCTTTCTTTCTTTCTTTCTGTTATCCCATAAGTGTAAAAAAGAGTGATATAGCATATACAAAACTTTCATTCTGTTTTATTTTGATTTGTAGCTGCTGGCTTGGAATTAGAAATAAACTGAACAGGATTCAAATAAAACGTTGGAATAAAACATATTGTAAAATCAATATTTAAAAACAAATTGTATGGGATGATAATTTCAGTTTGTTTCCTCAACGTCTTTAAAGGAAAATGACAGGTATGGATCTTTTTTATATAAAGCTTTTGGAAGTTTTTACACATGAAGCTCTAATTTAAGTTATGTCAAACTGTTTGTAAGTGGGACACTCAGCTCTGACAGCACTCCTTAAAACTGGTGTTTATCTTCATGATTAACTCTGTTTTAAAGATTTCTTGTCCTAATTGGTTTGTTGCTCAAMGCTCTATCAGCGTTCATCATCTTCCTGTAAACATGTTTGTTTTTTTTCTCCCCAACATAGCTGCACTTATTTTTTTAGCGTTCCGGCTAATTATAAATGAATTATGACCCCATATTCTCTATCAATTATCGTTTGTGTGACACATCCTTTTCCCAGTGTTTAGGTTTTGCTTCTTCTCGCTGCCACTGTGTACTTGAAGTTATCAGGGGGTGTAGTCTAAGCTTTAGCTTTGACGTCTGAGCGAAATGATTTTAAATCAATCCAAGGCCTGAGCTGGGTCAGCTCTTTGTGACATTTTTAACAGATATTGCCAAGATATCATCTTTTTTTTTCAACCCTCACTTGCCAAAACAAGCAAGGAACTAAACAAAAYAAGACAAGTTTTAGTCTCTCCTGTTGTATAATTATCAAACTCTGGCACCAGATGTAAGTAAAAWACCCTAATAAAAAAGATAACTTTATTTTTGTACTGATTAGGATACTAGTAATTGTCACAAACATAAAAAATGCACTTTTAGATGTGCTTCTTTTGGTTTTCTCATATTTGAATTCATCTGTAGTGTCAGTTTTATTAATATTATTGCTGTTTGTCGCCCCACGACAGGAAAACAAAGTATATAGCTCTTTGAGGAGCACTCTTGAAAACATTACTCTATAAAGTATTACAGCTTTAGAAGGCTAATCTTATATTTAAAAATTCTGTGTGTTCCTCATGTGGTCTTATTATCTACTTCTCTTATTATTTYCAGGGGTGTGAAATAAAACAAATTTTAATTTTAATAAACAAAATGTGCATTAAAACAGAACAACTTAATGAACAGGCAACATTATAAAAATCAAAGAGGATGAGGACCACATTTTGATCTGTCACACTGACACCAGGGTGACTTTCAAAAAGTGGACGATCATACCCAGAGCCACAGGATCCCTGCCAACACAAACCCTGATCCCGAGCCACTTTCTGCAAGTCTAGAAGAGGAGGGGGGCAACGGGGGCGCTGACGAAAGTCTGAACAGGCCAGAGGAGCGACACACAGGCGCCATGGCGATCCCTAAGACAACTTATCTCCTCTCTCCCAGTGATAGCGCCTGTCAAAATAACTGCCAAGATACACAGCCAGCAAGGAACTGGTTAACTCGTCCAATCAGAGGTCTTGAGTCTTTGTCTTTCTCCAGCATAGATGGTTAACTGCAGCTACATTATCTCACTGCAGTCTTTAATCCTCTGTGAGACAAAGATAAACACCAAATTACAAATCATTTAAACTTAATCCAGATATTTAAAAGGAAAAATACAGGCGTCATTGCAAACTTATGACAAGATTGAGATTTGATTTTAACATTTCATTCCAATATTTCTTTGAGTGTCATTTGGGGTTATGTTTGACATGGGGAAAAACTATAATGCCAGTCTTTTCAAGGCTATAGACACTGCTTTCATGTGTTGTAATTGAAATGCTCTGCATGCTGCCCCTGAAGTTCCAACAACTAAATTTTTGAAGAACTGTCGCCACCTGGTGGTCATAGTGGGTAACTGCCTCAAACGCGGTCCAGGTGGGTCTCACACTGCTTCATGGTTGGAAGTTGACAAGAAAAACGCCTGGCACAGAGAGATATGTTAAAGACCCCCTGGGTTAACTAATAGGGGGAAAGACAACAAAAACAGTAATAACACACCAAACAAAACCAATTTAAAATGTGTTATTTTCTCATACTTTATATAATACAAAAGTAGAAAGCAATTCATTCATTTGACTTCAAATTGACATGTGCAGCAGCTTTGGCTTATTATTCTTTTGTTTGTTTATTGTTACCCATGTCTGTCATTATTTTCTGTCAATTTTTGCTTAATTTAGATTGTTGTAACCTTTGTTTTAGGTCAGATGATGATGAACTAGTATGGTGTTAGCTATTGATTTGTTCYCAATTTTGCTTTTCAGTCTCCAGTTTTGGTTTTTCCAAAATTATAGAACGATTAAAAAGCAGAATTCCCTGACCGGGAATCGAACCCGGGCCGCGGCGGTGAGAGCGCCGAATCCTAACCACTAGACCACCAGGGATTGATGTCAATTGACGCAACACTGTCAAAAAAATTTAGTTACGTAGAGTGAGATATCATGTGGTTTACTCTTTTTCATAAGCGTGTTGTGTTCGGCGTCAGGGCTATAAAACAAAGTCGCCAAAATACGACTTAAAAATAGCGATTAAAAAAAGAATGGAACATGAGCTCGTGCCCACGGTGCCGTGCACGCACATGACAGCAGAGGGCGTTGCGAAAGGAGGAGCCATCACTCGAAGATGCTCGCGACGTATGTGAGCTATTTCAGCGACCTGTTTCCTCTCGGTCAGGTTGAGCGTTTTACGTCGTCGTTTCATACAGATGTGAGGCGTTGTAGTTAAACCAGAATGCTCCAACAAGAAAATGTCTCCTGGTAAGGAAGCGGGTTTGGACCGTGAGACAGTTTTTTAGTTGTGAACGCCAGGTCGCTATTGTTTGTGTAAACAAAGTAGCTAGCTGTAGCGCTGCTAGCTGCAGCCGTGTCCGCTCAGCTGGAACAGGACTGGAGCGTGCTCGATGTGTCTTTTGTTTGCTTAAACCTGGAAGTGGCTTTAGCTTTGAATTAGCACATCTGGTCTTATGTTTGTTTGCTGCTATTGCTCCATAAAAGCAAGGTGAAAGCTAGTTAGGATGTTGAAATTATCCGTTTAGCTGTTGTTTTTACACTGACCATTTAGCTTCTGTTTTTCTGTTATATAACGCTTCCATCCACACTACGTGTTGATGAACTCACGTTTGTTTTCCTCGTTCACTTAAGGTGCGTTCAACCTTTTGCTTATACCCTCTTAATCTGATTATTTTTACGGCTAGCTTGCATCTCAGTCAGTGACTGTTTACATTAAACGGATTCAGTGTATAATTATAGACAAACAGACTTCTGTGGTTATATAATAAAACACATGTGGAAACCACGAGCAGATGTGCTTGCAAGTGGCGTGAACCTTTAGGTATGCTTTCTTCTCAGCTGGCTAACCTGACAAGATTATTGCAGGATGCTTCCTGACTGATGGGATCAGTTATTGGGTTGTTGTTGTTGTTGTTGTTTTTTTCAGCCTACTGAGTGCTGCTGAGTGGGGAGACATTGAGAGCTTTCTAATGTCCTCCTTTTCTATTGCAGGATGAGGAAAAGAGTGTGAGAGATCYGAGCTACTCTTTGGATGAGGGAGGGCAGGTGTTTCTATGGGATGCACATGACTGCATGCAGAACTGAAAGCCTGGCCTGATGGAAAAGAGAGACAGAAAGCAAGGATATTTTGAGAGGTAAGGGACTCTTTTGCAACACTGTTGCAACTCTCTATTTTATTTGTTGTTTAATTGTTTAGTGCTCGTATRGATAGTTTCGATTTGGTGTTAAGAAAATACCAAATCAATGTTTAATTGCTTGATTAAAAAACTTGGTTCTTTTTCAACGTGGTCAGAAGATTTTCAGATGTCAGATATTGAAATTTAATAGAAACATACGAATCAGAGGAGAAACTAAGAATACAACACAGTTTTTTGGTCTTTTCTCCTTAATGTCCTGTAATGTGATGCCTCTTTTGGAGTATATTGTGTAAATAAACTTAAAACCTAAAAAAAAAGAGATCCTTACTACTAGGGCTGTGTATTGGCAAGAATTTGGCGATACGATACATATCATAACAGAGGGGTCACGATACGATATATCCCGATATGTTGCGATACTGATATATATGATATATTGCAAGGCGATATATTGTGATATATTGCGATTTTTTTGTCCAAAAATTCTATTAAATAAAAACCTCTTATTGAAAAAAAAAAAGAAAAGCTAATGTTTACTTACAATGCTAATGCTACCCTTACTCTCTGGCGCTCAAGAGGTAGAGGAGCCAAATGGCTGGCTCACTGCTGCCAACTAGTGGTCAGAGGCTGAACTACAACATAAAAATGAACGGCTGGCAGGAAAGTTGACATTTTAAAACTTAATTAAAAATCGATGCAGGGCTTTAGAATATCGATACAGTATCGGGAAATGAAATATCGCGATATTTCAGTGTATCGATATTTTCTTACACCCCTACTCACTGCTACTATTCACATCACCACGRAGCTTAGTAAATGTTCTTACATTATCTGTTTCAAGCTATTCAAACTAATGTGTTGATAAGCCTACAGGGATAGGCCTATTGTTTGGATAACATTGCCACTTAAAATTTGACTATGCCTGGACAAACTATTATTTATTTCTTAAATTTAACAAACCTGACACTAAATTGCATCTTTGTTACAGGCTGATGGTATCAAAATGGTACTGTTTTGTTGCAAAATTTTCTGTAACACTTGCGTTCAGRAGCCTTTTCGTGTCTAAATGATTCCTGGGTCAAAGTTTAATGTCTTCACTAACAAACAAAGAAGCATTACTCGAAAAATATGCAGATACTGGACTGAAAATAAAGGAAAAGCAGCCAAAACTAAATCTAAACAAAATCGCTTTGAACGATATTTGGGGAACCTGATGCATTATCAATCAGGACCACTTTAAGTAAATAAAGGCCTTGCGCATTGGGAGGATATTTAGTTGGCTTGGTGGTTAGGTGCAAGGTCACTGCTTGGATGATAAGTTAAAGGACTCTCCTGTTGGTTCATTTATTACAGGTTGTATTTTCTTATCTTTGTTGAGTATCTGATATGCATTCACCTCATAAGACCTTATTTAATCAGAGTTATGTGTTAGAGGTAATTCACTTTCAGGGCTCTAGACTAACTTTTTGCACTGGTTGCACCGGTGCGCCTAACATTTTTTTCTTAGGCGCACCAGCACAAAAGTTAGGTGCACTCAAATTTTCAACCACGTCGCATTTAACATCAGAGTTTTACAGGTTATTTTTTTAAATCACTGTTCATTAAGGCAACACTAACTCGAAAATAATTAGTTAACAATCTAGTAAACATGAAGTTCTTTATTTGAACCAGAATTGTAGACATTTAACTTACTGAAAAGTATTTAAAGTGATTCTATAAAATTCTAAGTGCAAATGTTTAAGGGCTGAACATAGGCCTGTCACGATAACAAATTTTGCTGGGCGATTAATTGTCTCAAAAATTATTGCGATAAGCGATAATATTGCCTGGTGACCGTTTTACAACTAATAATTATAAAAGCGTAATATGTAAGTGTAATAAATCAATAAACTTTAATTTTTAAAGAGTGTTTAACAAAGTGGACTCTCAGTCTCTAGCAAAAAATGCACTTGAATAAAAAAACAAAGAACAACAAAATGTAAATTAAACACCACACACAACTAAAACAGTAAATAAACAATATTAAAGAGCAGCATCTCTTTAGAGATGAAGCAAACTACACAGCCTGGTGAGGACCCACTGTTTCTTATGGGGACATAAGCCCAGTTCACATCCTATGTAAAGTTTAAGGCTAGGTTTAGGGTCAAATGGTAATAGAAAATACTGGTAAATGAATGAAAGTCAATGCATAGTCCTCATGAAGATAGAAGAACAAATGTGTCTGTGTGTGTGTGTGAGGAGGGGACAGTCAGTGAGGAGACAGTCAGAGCGCTGCGGGGGAGGAAATCAG
>NW_013952444.1:2331593-2345992 GCF_001266775.1 Austrofundulus limnaeus
CTTATAGGCTGTGTAGGTATCACACAAAAACACACCGTTTCATTGGCTTTATATTCCAGACTAGTGGTCCATTTTCATGTTTTATATCCAGGCTGCTGTCACGAAGCCTGCTCAGACTCTATAGGAGAAAAATCACAAACTAATTTCAATGAATGGTGACTTAACTTTCTGTAACAGAAAATTCAAACATTCCTGTATCTGATTCTAAATGCTAATAAACTCTGTGTTTCCTTTTGTTTTCTACAAACATCCACTATCTGTAAATGGATACTGTTTACAGGCTGCTACCAGAAGCGAGCTAAATAGCAGATGTTGCAATGAAAAGTCTAAGAAATGTCACTTAGTGAAGCAGATGGTACTGCTGAAAGCATCTGCAGATTCTTCAACTCACCTCCAGTTCCATGCAGCRCCTAAGGCTACAGGAGAGGCCTGAACTCCATCTGTCTGCAGACTTATCGACCCAATCTCTCYTTTCCATTAAAGCACTTGAATACTTCAGATGTGCTTTGTGCACTGTTCTTTTCTTCTTCCTTAGCCTGAGGCTGTGCAGGCCAACTTTACTCACACGCTGTACATTTTATAAATAATCCTTGTCAACATATTCATATCCTCTCAGTAAGCGTTCATAACATGAGGTGCACCACTAACCTTAGATATGAGTGAAGTGCACTGCAGTGTTCTGCTTTTAATGTAGCTTCTGTCATGCTCACCTATCAATGATTAAACAGGGAGAAATGGCAACCTGAGCGGATGACTCAGCTGACTCAGCAAAGCAAAAGTTTTACCATAGAAGACATGGTTTGTTTTTTACGGAGCCCATGAGGGGACATGGGAGATTTTTTTTCTTTTGCGTTCCCACGCAATAATATTGCGTTACCTCGCAATACCTTTTGCGTTCCCTTGCAAAAGTAGTTTATCACTGTTGTGCCTGCCGGTTTATTAACAAATTCACATGTTCACCATTAGCGAGTTWGCCTACTGCTTTAATTCAGCTTCRGGATGAATATATCACACAGCTACGCATGGAAGTATGTCAGCCACGCAACATCAATGTCAATTTCACTAACTTGTGGCGACCCATCCTGTTTTGGTAACCGGATATTTCAAAATAAAAGTCTCATTTAATTCATTTCATGTTAGTGCTGGGCGGTATAACGTTTTGTACCGAAAACCGGTTTTTATTTTTGTTATGATATGACTTTTCTGAATACCGGTATAGTCTGAACACGTGCGGAACTTTTCGTCGCAGCCGCCAGTGAGCTGTTTCTCTGGGGACACATTTCGTTGCAGCACCGCTAAGCGCATTAGCATGCTAACATTATTATTGGAACCACTGGCGGCGGGTGGTTTGTTTCAGCCACTTATATGGTCTAACGTTTAAAAAAAAATCCCGTTTTCACCATCGCTGAATAGTAAACCACTCTTTAGTGACGTGCACAGTTAGATTTAACGCGCTACGTTATAATGGAGATGTTATTGCATGGAGACTCTAGCGTGCTTCTATTGTGMAAAGCCCAGGGGAAAGTAGCTTTATAGTGTAGCGGAGTTGACTAGTGTGCAAGGTGAGTCATCCTTATTTTATTAACGTGTTTTATTAACACGTAACGATAGACCAGGTAATGATTTTTTTCTCAACCCTTGACTATCGGACCAAAATGCATGATTACTGTCTACAACCAGGCAAAGAAGAAAAGATGTACAAGAGGAGGGAAACGGTGATAAAAGAAAAAAGTTAATAAGCAAAGTTTGTACATTTTATTATCAACTGACCTGTRAGGGAAAAAAAATACCGTCAAATACCGTAAAACCGGTGTAATTGTTGAAAATACCGTGATATAAAATTTGGGTCATACCGCCCAGCTCTAGTTCATATACAAAACAATATTTTCCGTGGGAACGCAAAACAATTTTGCGAGGTAACGCAAAAGTATTGCAAGGTAACGCAATGCTATTGTGTGCAAACGCAAAATGAAAAAAAAGTCTCCCCATGTCCCCTCGCGGGCTCCGTAGTTTTTCTATAGATTATGGCAGATAAAAAAATACACAATTTGTAAACAATAGGTCACTTGTTCAAGGATTTCCCACAAAATCTCACTTCTAAAGTGCTAATTTAAGATTTTAAAGAGCTGGCCTTTAAAAAGTTGCAACACGAGATGATTGTTTTTAAAATATTTTCATTGATTTATGTACAGGCTGAAAAGGCACAAGCAGCTCAGGTCGAGCCAGTCAGAAAAAAGTCCAAATGAGAGGAGTCCTGCCATCATCTCCTGTGACCCCGACCCCAACAAGAAGACTGACCTTCAGAGAGCAAAGCCACCTGGAGGTTCAGGTAAACCACGAGAAAGATCTCTGATTCACGTTGCTCAGTGGTTCCTGTACCTTTCGGTCATTTGATATTTTTCATTTTAAAAACAAATTAAAAAACAGAGGATCATTCTGTTTTCATTTTATACTCTGAAAATGGAAAATCGGTCCGTCTTTTTATTTTTGTCAAAGCAAAACGTCAACGCTGATGACAAGGCAACTCGATGCTGCCCAKTGGAACCTGCTGCTTCAGGTTCCTCAACATGGACCAGTTGGAAAAAGATTTAATGTTCTGAAAGCAGCAGAAGCTTCAGGAAACTGAATCATCAGTGATATACAAACTATCATCTGATAACTGGTAAAGAAATGTAAAATAGTTTGCTAGCGTTTTTTATTGCGACTGCCTGGTTAGTTATTTATAAGGTAAAACATGTTTATTCATGCTATTATCAGACCATTTAAGTTGGAGCTAGATAGTTTTTTAAGCAATTGGCTATACTATCTGTATTGACTAAAAAAAAACCTCACAGTCTTCAGATAGTTAAAGAAATGCAAAAGTAGTTGGCTAGTGTTTATTTATTTATTTATTTACAGGCAGCCACCTTATTAAAAAGTTATTTAATTAGTTCCACCTTAAATAGTTTGATAATGACAGCGTTAAACTTCTGTTGGAAAAAAAACCTAACAAACAATGGACCATTTTCCTGTTTTTGGAGGATAAAATGAAAATAGATTAATAATTTGTTYTGTTTTGTTTTTCAATATGTGTTTTTAAAATGAAAATTAAATGACCAAAAAGTACACAGACCCTCAGTTGTACATATAGTAATTTGAGATTCCCAATTGGCTCTATTTACATATTTACATGCAGAACAGTTTTTTTTGATGCAGTCAACTCAGTTTAACTTGGTTTGATCTCAATCGTTTTTGTAACATTCTGACTGTTGCAGTCATTTCAGTTGAACTAGATCAGTGGTTCCCAAAGTGTGGGGCGCACCCCCTGGGGGGGGTGCAGTGCCATTGCAGGTGGGGCGCAGCTTGACTGAATTGAGGGGAGGTGGAGGGGGGAATGCTCAGACGCTGTTGGTCTGGACAGGTATTTGATGGAGATTTATTTTTAATCAACAAACTTTTATGTTTTTCCTCTCAGGGTGTTGTTCATGTTTAAAAACCCACTTTGCACAGAAATACTTTTTAAAGTTTCATTGAAGCAATGTTGAATATTTTCACCAAGTAAAAAAAAAACCGTTACACTTAAATAATTACTGTTAAGATGTTTTTAAGAGGTTGTAATTTATTGCAATCAATTTTTTTTCAGTTGTCTTTCATTAGTTCAAATGTTAAAGAACATTTTATGGTGAGAAATAAACTGAAATGAGTTTAAAAACAAAATATCTGTGTATGTGGTTGGAAAGTGTATGTGTGTGAGTGTGTGCGCGTGTGTGTGTGGTTGTGGTGGTGGGGCATGAAATTATTTTTATAAACCAAAGGGGGGCCATCAGAAAAGGTTTGGGAACCACTGAACTAGATACTGTAAATAAAATTACATATAGATTTTAGTCCGAGTGTGGATTTTTATTGTAAGGGAAAAAAAACTTTGGAATTCAGTAACAGTAATGCTTAATGGAAATATTCATTTATTGTTTTAAAAACTTTTCTGTGATTGACTTCATGGCCCTCTGAGCAGGAGGACGGACGTTTGTGGTGAAACAACTTCAGCAGTTTTTGTCAGGAAGTTGCACAATCCTTATCCTGCTCTGTTTTAGAGTTAACAGTGACATAAAAGGGACTTTTATTTCTAAAGCTTGTGAGCACCTAGATTTGCAACCAGAAAAATATAAAACTCCGACCAGTTCTGCAATTCAAGCCTTTTTGCCTTTTAATATTAGCCATAAAAATGGGGGAAATTATAAATCACTCTTTATAAAATAAATTATTTTGAACCCAAGCAGTTATTTACTGTCTTGGATTGCATAATTATATTTTTGTTTTATTGTGTACATTTAGAATATATACAATTTGTTGCAACAGACTGGTATAAATCATTTTGCATATGTGTACAAATGCTCTGTATTTACTTAATAAATTGATTTTTAGAAAAAAAACATGCGAGGTTTATTAAAGTACAGTCTAGTCTTTATGAGCTCAACTGAATCGTGGAGATTATTTTCAACAAATAACCTCTTCAATCGTAGCATATCCTCAGTAATAATAGACCCTCTATGGCTCAGCCAGCTGTGTAAACTCTGAAATAATGAGCTTCAGGCTGCAATAATGTGATCAGCTGTGGTATACACAGCATGGTATCAGCCACAGCTCAGTACTCAGTAAATGTAGTACAGTGTTYAGAGCAGGGCCAGCGTCCCGGTCTTCGATGCTGAAGACATTAACGGGCAGATGGAGCTGGAGTGTGAGAGTATAATGCTTAGTCATCATCTGAGCGTGAGGGAGAGAGGTGCTAATGGCTTTTCTGTCCGGCAAAACGGAATTGCTGACTGTGCAACTCTTGTACAAGAAGTTGTCTTTGTTTACGTACAACAACTGCTTCAGGATATCAGCATTTTAAAGCTGGATAATGATGAGGGGTAAATAACTGGTACTGAAAAAGTAACTCAGGTGAGATCAAGAGATGTTTCTGTTCAGGTCAAACACCCCCCCGATGAAAGGTTTTGTTTGTCATGTTGGTAAAACAACTCGTGAACTACTCTGTGGATTTTTAGGAAACTCTCTTAACTGAGCTATAAAATAAGTGTTCAGAAATGTTTTTAGTTGTCTTTTTTCCTCTCTTGCACCTTCAGGTGATGGCTGTAAAAGAAACAAGATGGAGAAGAAGAAGCCACCAGGCACAGTGGAGTTCATTGTGAGCAGCACTACACTTGCACCTTTTAAATAATGCACTGCTGTGGGAATGGCTTCAAGCTGCGAGAATGTGTAATGACCCTAAACGCCCTTATGAAGAGGTTATATTTATTATATGCAGTAAAATGAACACTAGCATCTTATGGACTTCCATCAAGGTGCGCTGCAGCACCCTCCCCACCCCTACTTCCCAAGGTCTTGCATGCTTCTGTCGTTCTTTTTTTAGAAGGCTGTGTTTATTATGTGTTTAACACGCTGCTAGCTACAGTTTTCACAGAGAAGCTGATCTCTTGTTGCAGGTGGGACCAGATGATTCCCTTAACAGCATTGCACTTAAATTCAACATCACCCCAAACAAGCTGGTCCAGCTGAACAAGCTCTTCTCTCGCAGCGTCTACCCTGGTCAGGTGAGGGCACTGAATCGATCCCATTATGCTGCTCTGCTCTCCACGGTATAGATTCACTGATTGTTTGCCGTCCATCGTTATTACAGAAGCTGTTTGTCCCTGATGTGAGCCAATCAGAAACTGACCTCAAGTCTCCTACTTCCTCTGAACCCTCGTTCACTAATGGCATTTCTGAGAAAAATGTAAGTTTATCCAAAAAGGATGTGAAATATAAACAAATGAAGTGTTATTATTGTGACATTCTTAACATACACCCTGTGTTTTTGTTCTTTTTCTTCCTATTATTAACAAATCAGTCTGGGCACTGAAACTCTCAGTACAAATTAAGCTAAAAAAGCCATAATGTGAATATTTCTAATTGGTTTGTTGTGTTTCAGGATTGCACACAAAGCTGCCGGTCAGCAAAGTCCATCCGCCGGGTGCTCTCCCCAAACTCGGAGGACGAGAGCCCAGCTACGGTTAAATTCATTAAGATGAGCTGCAAATACTTCACTGATGGCATGGTAAGAATAACTGATGAAACTGACTGATAACATAGATGAACATGGAATGTCTTGTTCTTGGATTATCAGTTTATTCAGTGTCCTGCATCTGGATTTTATCTTTAAACTGGTATCAACTTGACTTTGTCCCAATGATTTTTTTAAGAATATTTGTGACTAATGCTGCAAGTTTTTTCTTCTTTTCATCATTTAATGTGCTATAGAAGAAACTGAGGCAGATGTAGTAAGTTGGGCAAAATAAGAAAAGAAAGAAGATGGTTTCCAATCATTAATTTAAGTCTCCTCAGCGTTCTGTAAATGAGGATGTAAACTAATCCACAGATTTGGAGCAGCAGCTGCGTAAGTTTGGGGTTACATTGGGGCCATAATGTTTGTTAAAAATGTATTTTTTTAAACTGAAAGACAAAAACTGAAACTGGAAACAAATAATTTGAAACTGACAAAACATTTGAAACTGAAGAAAATATATAGGATATTATTTTTATTATATGATGCAATGGCCTACCACAGTTTAGTTATATAACTGCTTTCATATGTTTTATTATTTGATACAATGGCATGTAGTACTTGGTTAATTATATGATACAACAACCCATCATATTTTTTAAATTTTATGACACAACAGCCTGCCATACATGGTTAGTTTAATGATACAACCTGCCATATTTTTAAGTTATATGACAATACGGGCTGCCATACATAGTTATAATTATGACACAACAGCATGTCATATTTTCATAGTCATTTTGAACATTTTTCATCAGTTTAGTTTTTTCATTTTCAATTTTTTGTTTTCAGTTTTGTTTTTTGTCAGTTCCAAAATTTGTCTTTTAGTTTCAATTTTTAATTTTTTTTAGCTCCATAAAAAAGCGTGACCGTCTCTTTGTTTTAGTTTGGATCTTGGAACATTCAGTGTACGGGTACTCTTTATAAAGACCACATAAGTATGATGGTGTCAGACCTCGAAAAACTTTAAAAGCGAACAGTAAAATTTTTAAATGAATCCGTAAATGGACAGAAAGCCTCTGGAGAGAAGCCAGGACCAGAGCTGTGTTGCTGTTTTTAGTAGTTATTWCAGCAGTTATTACACCACTTTTTTATTTTCCTGCAGTGGGGTAAGACTAACTTGAATTGACAGTTATGTCAGTTTTTGGTGTTTCAAACACATTTCCACATTCAGAGACTCCTTTTTTTGCTCTCCTGTTGGTGAAAGTCTTGAAACACTGTCTCATGCTAAACTTTGGTTTCAGGGAGTGGTTGGAGGCGTGTTAATCGTGACGCCCAACAACATCATGTTCGACCCCCACAAGTCGGACCCCCTGGTCATTGAGAACGGTTGTGAAGAGTACGGTCTCATCTGCCCCATGGAGGAGCTGGTCTCCGTGGCGCTGTACGACGACGTGTCGCGTATGAAACTCAAAGACGCTCTGCCATCGTAAGATCTCGCCATCTGTCTCCTCCTAACCCTTCTTCCAGGCTCCCACCCTTACTTCTCCTTCCTTCTTCCTCATTTAAGATTAGACTTTGCTTTTCCTGAAGCGTTTGGAGTTCCGTTTCACTTGAGCATCTCACACTTCAAAGCATTTCCTTWCGTTCATCTGTGCTCACTGAATCTCACCTACACTGTGTTCATCTGGAGCTTTTTCATTATAGTCTGAATAGTTTGTTTGATTTGACATTTTGGTTGTTTTACATCACATTTATTCATTTGGGTGTCATGTTAAATTCTGTTGCACATGTTCTGTTTTTCTGTTTGTTTTTTGTTTCTTTCTTTGTTTGTTTTGTTTGTTTGTTTTTCTGTGTTTTTGCCCCTCCCTGCCCATCCTGTTTCCGGTGTATGTGATTCCCGATGACCTCACAGAGACCTACCCCAGGATCTGTGTCCTGTCTACAGGCCTGGAGACTGGGAGCAGCTGCCTTCAGAGCGAGAACTGAACCCCTTCAGTCGGTATGAAGCACTAGTACCAAAACGACCRATAGTTTTGGACGACATTGAATCAACCCTCTCTGAAACACGTAAGACGTCTTCAAATAAGGATGTTTGTCATGTATTTAAACAGAACAGGTACCTTATTGTTCTTCTAGTTCTCAATGAGAAACTGTAAAAAAAWTTTTTTACGCTGGTGTAACTATTTATTAAGGGATCAAACATTTGCATCAGGGTTCAACAATTACCACTGCATATTTGGGCATTTAAATAGTTGTTTCAATATTTTCTCATTTATAACTTAAATATTGTGTCRCAGGAGATAAATCCTCATAATTTCTCCCTCCCTYCTGCTGTACGTCGAGCATAGCGAAGCATTAACCACTGTAGTTTTTTTTCACCACCGAGTCGGGGGAGAAATAAAACATAAAAAAAGATAAATTCTTGTTAACTGCAGATATGAGAAGAAGATTTGGAGGTTCACTTGTTCTTAAGTCCATTTTGCTGATTTAACAATCAGGTTCTGCTCATTTTCAGCAACATGCAGAAGCTCACCGCTGTGGCAGGCCATTTTAACATAAAATCATAAAAGTTGCACCACACTTACGTTCCAGATATCAGAAACTGTGTTATGATTAGACATATTAGTTATTTAAGATATCTTTAATTATATTTTGACTAGGCAAAATACCCATTTGAGATATCTGTAATGACGTTCCGAGTAGTATAAATGATGTCAGATTTACCATTAAGTTGTATGGAGACTCCAGTTCATGATATCTTAAATGACATCATTAATAAAGATTTGTTTTAGATATAAGATAGGCTATATCAGATTCACCTAACGCAAATTAAATTACAGAATTTTTCATGTTCTGTAATTTTTATTTTTTTTAAAAAAGCTGCATTGTGTTTTAATAAATTCTAGTAATGTTTCTGTGTCCGTCATTGTTCTGTGTTTAAAAGCCCACCCTCCCAAGGCCAATACTCTAGGGGAAACACTGGAGATGTCTAAAAAAGTTATCTGAAGATATTTATCGTGTTATTGATGATACAATGCATGTCCTAACTTAGTGACTMAGTCTGCAATGTTTGCATCTGCTGAATCAGATGACTCATATGTTATGTACCTCTGTGTGTAACCATGTTGATATTTCTGTAGGACACATTTTAGTACTGTACATGCTTTTGTAGTTTATCAAATTTCAAACATTTTGTTTCGGGTAGGTAACATTTGGTATAAATTGTTGAACTCTGCTTTGCATGTCCTTTTCATTATCTACACAAATGTTGACCTTATCATAAAATGTGTCATCCTTAAACAAAATATTCATGTTGGCAGTGAGTACAGAGGGTGAGCAGACCGAGAAGTCTCCTTCAGATGAAGGATTTACCGAACTGGAGCCTACCGTCAACGAGAGCACCGAGGAGGCAGAGATGTCCTCCACATCACTCAGCACTATCAGCAGGGACCAAAATGACCTTGTAGCTGCGAGCTGCCCAAGCCAGGAAAAAGACAATTCAGTGCTCAGTCTGCTTAAAAGGAGGCTGGATGACGAAGAGGATGAAGGTGTTGCTCGGAACAGCTCTATCGAGGATGGAGACTTGACACAATCCTCCGTAGAGACTGAAATACAGGCTGACGTGCACGTTAAACCTGCAAGCCAGCAAACATGTGAAACCAAAGATGAAAGAGCAGAGGAGCTGCTAAACGCTGCAGATGATAAAATAATCAGGAAGCTGAGTCTTCAGGAGAAGTCTGACATCTGTGGGATACCTGTTCTGGAGAGGCAAAGTCCAGACAGATCAGCAGAGGGGGACGAGGAGAGACTGAGGAAAAACTACGAGTCAGAGATGAAGTCTTGGCTGCTGAAGAGGATGCAGATCCCAATAGAAGGTCTTAATTCTACACATTTAAAATACAAAAGAATGGATTGCTATTAGGGCTGCCACAAACGATTATTTTTATAATTGATTAATCACCGATTATTTTTTCGATTAGTCGACTAATCGGATCATACGTTAATTGAATATAAAACATAGAGCTTATTGCGCCAGAATGCAGCTGCTATTATATAACCATTGTTAGATTTTAGCTATATGCTAACTAAAAATAATTGCTGTGGAAGGCAKGTTCTGCCTTGCAGATATTACACAGGTTTCTCTTTCATTTTCTTAAAATGATCCCACACTTTGAGCTCCGTTGTCAGGTAGCCATGATACCAGAGCCTGTCTGTATAATGTSTTGTGACGTCCACGGCCTACCCCAGTTACCACTACTGTGCATGTGTGTCAAGGACAGAAAGGCAGATGTGGCAGTGGAAGGTGTCAAAGCAGTTTAGAGAGAAAAACAAAGTAAAAAAAAAAGAGAAAACGATTAATCGATTATTAAATTAGTCATCGATTATTTTAATAATCGATTAGTCGTCGATTAATCGTTGCAGTCCTAATTGCTATGTACATGTAATGCTGAGAGAGAGGTTTTTGAATGAACTGAAATCTATTTCAGTAGAAAAGTACTGTATTTATTCATGTATATTGCACTTCGAATTTAATGAGACCCCCGTGTTTTAGCTTAAACCAAATGTTATAGCTGTCTTAGCATCCACATCTTAAATAAGCTGAATGTTTTAAAATCTTAATGCTAAAATGGCACAAATTATGCTGAAGTAAAACAAAAGGACAACAGTCACTGAATCACCTTTGAAACAAAGTGTAAMTTTGAAACTTTTGAAATGTTTATAAAAGTACTGAAGTAGCTAGATTAAAAATGTGATTTAATAAAGTTTATTTTTATTATTTGGCAGACATGCTTTTGTCGTCAGAGGAGAAGAGTAAAAACCCTCCCATGTTCCTCTGCTTCAAAGTCGGAAAGCCGATGAGGAAGTCGTTTGCCGTTGGCATGACATCCAGTCCCGCACGCTCCTTCGGGAGTCCAGAAACCCAGTCGGAGTATTGGTTTGCTGTGCCACTAGAAAGGTATGGGATAATGACACAGCCCTCAGAGGAAAAAACACACATTGTGATAGAAGTGACCAAGCTTTCATCTTAATATTGCAAATAAAAAGCAATATAAAAGTTGAAATGACATAATTTAGTTATTTTGATTTTAAAGTGAAACGTCTTTTCCAGGGTGCACGATCTGTATTCCTTTTTCGTTCAGTGGTCTCCGGATGTTTACGGGAAGGAAGCTTGTGAGCAGGGTTTCGTCGTGGTGGAGAAAGATGACCTGGACATGATCGATAATTTCTTCGCCGACCCCACCTCGTGCAGCTGGGAGGTGAGGAAATCCTTACACTACCGCTTGGGTAGGGATGGGTACCTTTTGACGTTTGAATCAATTTGGTCCCAATATCCAATACCTGGGAATCKGTACCGGTACTTAACGGACTTTGTATGTGTTGTGAAAACCATTGAAAACAACAAGACTGTTTTGTCTTATTGCACAAATAAAAATCCAGCTCCATGTATTTCTATTGATGTCATTTATCCGCTATAAAAACTGTGTGATGGACGTTCATGGAAGGCAAATAAGTTTAATATAAATCAAATAAACAAAAGAGGATGGAGTTAAAATAAATAAAAGGTATTCAAGCTACGTTTTGAGCATCCAAAACGTGCCCAACGCTTGAAGCTGGCTGCTTGTGCTCTTTCAGGTCAGACGCGTTCGGACTGTCGGGAAACGCCTCTGTTGTTTTCCTCTGCTGGTCTCTGTTTAATGGCGGATGAAATAAAGAAAGTGGTGGTACTTTATTTACTTTGAGCAAGCGAACGTCGTGCTTACTCCAGGAGCTGCGAGGCTCTCAAGCTACGTTCAGACCGAGCTCTGCCTCTGTTTACCAGCGGCTGCTGCTGCTGACGTCATCACGCTCTTGCGTGATGCTGCATTCAGGACAAGCATGGAAAACTCAACACTCTTACGCCAAACTGGTCACAATGATGCGTTTAGGTACCGAAACATGGTACCATTTGATGTTACGTGAATAGATACTTGGTAGTACCGACAGAATTCGGTCTTTACATCAAAAAGTATCGAATTCGGTACCCATCCCTACGCTTGGGTTTTTGCGCCCTTCTCATTAACGCCCAGCCTCCTGTTTCAGATCATCACCATTGACGAGGCTAAACGCCGGCAGAGTTTTGGCAGCTGTGACAGAGACCCAGCTGTGGATGCGCTGCCTTTGCTCGTTGATAGCAGTGATCTCCTACAAGACACGCACATCGAGAAGGTAAACTCAGTCCACTTTCGTCGCCTTGACGGATATTTTGTGACCGATTGAATTTTAGATACAGCTTTATATCTTTAACATTTAATTGAGAACTGAGAAAGGTTTTCTGCATATTATTCTGGCTACCTATTTTGATCCTTTTCTTGGTCTGTTCCATTTTTTATTTTTTTAGCTTGTCTGTCGCCTTCCAGCCCGTGTGCAGGGATATCCATGGAGACTGGCCTACAGCACTGAGAAACACGGTACCAGTCTGAAGACTTTGTACAGGAACCTAGCAGACGTKGACAGTCCTGTGCTGCTCATCATCAAAGACATGGATGACCAGGTAGATAACAGTGTGACTTCGGCTCCCTCTTGTGGTGGCAAGTGTAAAAAATGGTTCCTATCAGGCTAAAGTCTGGTTTATACTTCCACAAGACATGAGACAGCGGATCAGTGATTACGTCATTTTGGACGGCCAGAAACACTTGTCGTGTGAAGCGCCTCGTTTGGATCTAAAGAGACAGCCTCAAAATGAGTTGACGTGAGAAACACCTCAGAAAAGTGGTGAAAGATGGGGCTTGTGGAGTTACAATAAGGAGGAATTTAGACCAAATTATTGCAGTTTATATAGACCCCAACTGAATGATTTAAATGTGGAAAAAGAACGATTTAAAAGCATGTGTCTCCCTAAATCAGGGGTGTCCAAACATTTTGTCACATGGGCCAAAATCATAAAGTCAGAAGGACTTGAGGGCCAAATATATTTTTCCTTTACCTGCTCAACAATAAACCAAGCATTGAATACTTTTATTAAACAAATAAAGTAGTCAGATTTATTGCTGGAAATGGATGCAATGGATGCATAAATTGTTTTCCAGGTTTCCCTTATTTAAAGAAATTTTGCAATTTTCTAGGTTTCAGTTGGGGAAAAAATAACCCAATTTAGTCATTTCTAATCAATAAAATCAGGATTTAGGTCACYCTTGTTGAAAATGCTTGCTGTATTCAGACGAATTTAATAATTTAATGAAAAGCAGATTGGAGTGCAGCAAAATCAGCTTTTGAGTAGAAGTCACTGGATAGATGTGGAAAAGCTATGAGTCTAGTTATTTAAAGACAAATAATTGGTTTTGTTGCCAATATTTTTTATTATAAGATTTTTCTTTGTGATAAATTTGCCCTAATAATAAATAGAAAGTCTCCATCTACATCAAACACCTGTGCCGGGGGGACAAATTTGTAATCAGATTAGTATAATTCTTGAACTGAAGTCAGGGGCCACACAAAATCAGTTAAGGGGCCACACTTTGCCCCCGGGCCACACTTTGGACATCCCTGCTCTAAATGTTACAAGTACAGGTTTCTGCGCTAAATTTCTAACTGGGTAATCTGTATTTATATCGTATACTTGTAAATGAATAGGGGTAAAGAATGGTCCCAGAAAATTACCCTTGTTTCTGACGTGGAGACATGCCCTAATGTGAAAACTTCATTAATAGTTTCAATATTAGAAGCTGTTTTATCAGCTGGATTAAAAGGATCAATTTCTTTTTGTTACAGATATTTGGAGCATTTTCAACGCATCCCTTCAGAGTCAGCGAACACTTCTATGGCACTGGAGAGAGTTTCCTCTACAGCTTCTGCCCTGAAATAAAGGTTTCTGATCAGTTATTTTTTAGTATCAGTATAGTTTTTATTCAGCTTGAAATGTTTTTAAAAGACTATAATATAACTGAGAAGTTCCAGTCTGGGTTTAAAGTTGCTCATAGCACTGAATCTGCCTTGCTCCGAGTGTATAATGATCTCCTCTTAACAGTTGATTCAGGCAACATTGCAGTTTTATTAATTCTAGATTTGAGCTCTGCATTTCACACTGTAGATCATCAGATTCTCTTACATAGATTAAAACATTGTGTTGGCCTGCGAGGCTCAGTATTCGAGTGGTTCAAATCTTACTAAGACAACAGAACCTTTTCTGTTCATCTGGACCAATCATGTTCTGGGGCTAAACCTTTAAAGTATGGTGTCCCCCAAGGGTCAATTTTAGGGCCCATTTTGTTTATCTTGTATTTACTGCCTCTTGGTCAGATTTTCCAAAAATTTAATATTTCCTTTCATTGCTTTGCAGATGATATCCAGATTTATTTGCCCCTTAAATTACAAAGTGGTACAAACGATTGTCTTCAGC